>NC_134554.1:43582648-43680082 GCF_025594145.1 Primulina tabacum
AGTTATTTATGTGATGCGGATAAGAGTGACGGGCCAGGACGTTTATTCGAGCCGAGGTCATATGCATAGAAGATGGAAGGAAGAAGGCTATTTTGTTAGCATTGTTGGACATGATAAAAATGATATTTTTTATTTTGATGCAACACTTATTTGATCATGTATATACTTTTGATTGTTTAAATTGAAAATGTGTTTATGTCAAGAAATTTTAAATCCTTCCTCCCTTCAAATAAATTTTAGAAAAATTTCGCTGTTATTTTATGAAATCGGTCAGAGGTGTTACATAATTTGCGTCGATCGTGTGATTATTGGAATTCCTAATTTGATTTGATAGATTTCTGTCGAATCTTAGAATTTTAGTTAATTGCGCCGAGTCTCAGTAATTCAGAATTTGATTTGGGAGAATTGTGCTGAGTAACAGAATTTGGGAGAATTGCGCCGAGTCTAAGTCGAATCTATGTTTTTTCTTTCTATATTGAATTGTTTTATGTATATTATATCTGATAATGTTTGTAATTAATTGCAGATATTAAACTCTGGTAGCTCATTTAATTACAAATTCTGTACAACGACATTTGAAAAGGTAATTTCAATAATTCTTTATTTTAATTGTATTATTTATGTTTTATTAATGTAATTTAATTTTTTTCGGTTGCATTATACTATTTTATATAATTTTGTTATATTTTATATTTTTAATATTAATTATGTTTTATATTTCTCACAAACATGGATACTGTCAGTGTAGAACCCGAAAATCAGATTACGTATAACCCATGCATAATTGTTACTATTTAAATTAAAAATGAATTTTATAAATATATGAGGTGTTTAATTCTTTTTTGTAATTGTTAAGTCATGATTATTTATTTTAAAAGTAGATGTTTAGTTTTATCTTTTCAGGATAAATACGCGAGGCTGGACCGGAGTTTGGAGATTAGAGATAAGATTAATAATAAGAAAAAAAATATTCCTAAATTTAATTTAAGTCAAGGAATAATTTAATTTAAAGAAAAAGAATGTTTTAGGATTTATTAAATTAATTGGAGCTAAGTTATTAAATAAGTTATTTTAGATTCAATATTTAATTAAAGTTTAAATTAAAATGTGTAAACAAATTTGGGATGAATTAATCTAAGTATAATATTCAAGAAATTAAATAGCATTTAAATACTTAAATTTTAAACCATGCAATGCCATGCAAGATTTTATTCTAAATAATGTGTTAATTCACTAAAATGTATAATGGGTATTTAAAAAAACAATTAAAATGCAAAGTTTAAATAATAATATACCATGCAAATGAGTAATAATTTCGGTAAAGAGAATTCAAAAGTGTAGTAAATCCATTCAAGTCACACTCAAATAGCCTTTAAGGTGAATACAATTCCTCACCTTTAATTCATTAGTTATTAGTAAATTCAAACACAATAATACACCTTAATTCTTTCTCAATCCATCATGCTAGCAAATAAACGTGTATAGGCTGCAAGAATAAGAAAAGAATCGGCCAGCCAAGAGAAGAAGAAGCATTTCAAATTCCTTCAACTTCTTGACTTGTAAGCCCCAACTTAATGTATATTATGGCACCTTTAACACCTCCTATAACACTCATATTCAGTGTCTAGCAAACCCACACTCTCACTGTAATGCCCGAGATTTAATTACTGTAATCAGACGTTGATTAATGATAGAATTGAAGTTGTAGGAGCTCGATTGGAGAACCGGGCGTCAGCACAATGCAAGATCAATATTTGTACAGAACTGTTGGCGCCCGAGCGGTAGAAAAGGACCGCCCGAGCGCCAATGCACCAAAAAAGCATGTTTTGGGCAGAAAGTGTGGCGCCCAGCGGTAGTTAATGACCGCCCGAGCGCCAGTGTTCAGCAAGAATATTTTGTGGACAGAACGTCTGGCGCCCGAGCAGTAGTTTTTGACCGTCCGAGCGCCAGAGCATCACAAGCCGATTAACCGAACAGATGTTCGGCGCCCGAGCGGTAATTTTTGACCGCCCGAGCGCCAACCATAATTGAAGAAGAGTGTGCCACGTATCTTACACATGCACAAGATATATATAAGTTTCCTTCTTTCAGATCAGTAAAAACGAAGAAAGGAACGAGAAATCTTTTAGAAAATCCTTACGCCTTTATATTCTGATCCGTCTGTTTGATTTGGAATCCGACTCAGTACTGTGTTCCTATCGACGCAGGCTATAAATGGACGTAAGTTTTACTACGTTTTGATATGTCTTGAAATTATGATATTGGGGAATTGTGATTTGACTGATATATTGTGTTTTTGGTATACTGATCAGTATATAATTGAAGTCAGATCGAAGAACGGACAATTTATATAATTGTTATGATTTTCGGAAGTAATATGATCGAGATTGTACAGATTTGATATATATATTTTATTATTGAAGATTATGATTAGTATTGATATCGATTATGAGTTGTGGTATTATATATGTGATGTTGAGGTTGGGGTTATCAAGACTGTATTGTTATGCCGTCGAAACATCAGTAGATTGATTTTGATCAGATTCAGTATTGATTGAGATTGTATCATGATATCGTTGATATGGATCAGATTATGTTTGATTTGAGTATTAATCAGGACATGCCTTGAATTGAGTTATACATTGATACAGTGTATTTGATATTGTTATGGCCAGATTGATTTGACAGGCAGTGAGTTCGAGACTTCGACAGAGTCAGATCGACAGAAAGAAACGAAAGGTATAAATCAATGTTGATTCGGGATTGCACAACTCGAGTTAGATTTGACTTGAGTTTCCCAAAATCACACACTGAATGATTATTGCATTGATATTTGCAATTCTTGATATTGATACGCTTAGTCTATTGATCTATTGGAAAGCATGAGTTAGAGTTGGGCAGATCCGCCTAGTCTTTGGCAGAATCGCCATGGCAGAACCGCCAAGTCACTGGACTTTTGGATATATATATCGATATACTGAGGAGAAGACCGACTCCTATTGCAGATCTTGGATATAGACAGCCAAAATCTGGGACTAAGAACGTACCACCATCTAGCTGGGGTAAAGTAGACGGGAGAACGTTGCGTTCTTATTCAGATCGGGATCCCTAGATTAGAAATGAGTCGAGTCTGAGATTATGAGTCTAGAGTTTGAGTTACAGTTTTATCGATTCATGTCTTTCCGATTTGATACATGTTATTGATATCTGTTTCATGCTCTTATATATGTTTATATGATGGCATGTTTACATTATTTATACTGGGATGTATTTCTCACCGGAGTTATCCGGCTGTTGTCTTGTTTGTATGTGTGCATGACAACAGGTGGGACAAGATCAGGGTCACGAAGAGAATGAGAGATTCAAGATTAGCGTGGAGATCCGAACTTAGAATAGAGTATTTTCAGTACTTGATGTAGTGGCTGAACTCTAGTTGTGATAAACATATGTTGTACATGATCTGTACTTTATGTTGATATTTATATCAGAGTGATTACTTTACGTTTCCGCATTTGTATTGTAAAAATAAAAATAAAAAAAATTTAGACCCAGATTAATTAAATGATCCTAATAATGATTAAGAAGATGGATTAGGTTCGGGTCCCCACACTCACCTTCGAAAAACATCAGAAAAACAGCAGCTTAGAATCGTGACAGCAGCAGCAGAAACAAGAAAGAAATTTCACTCCACTCCGCCGCTCGTATTCGTCGTATTGATTCGTTTTTGGCAAAACAAATTTCAGGCATGTATATATTATTCCTTTGCTCTTCAATCAATTCATATTAGATATTTTAAATCAGTATATGTTCATGAATCAAGTGACAAAACGAAATTTTGACAGCAAGTTTTCAAAAATCTGTACAAGCCTATCGGCTATATGCTATGTGCTACACGGTTGGATTATTGTTTTGTTTACAGGGGTTGCTCGATTCCAGGCATTTATGGCTGCTTCTAGACATGATTTAGAGTGTGTTAGGGTGTTATTGGTCCATTGATTTACCTTCATACACTCACAAAGAAAGAAATGAAATCAACATTTCCCAAAGATACAGATTTGAGCCACGTTTTTTTTGTTCTTGGTTGGTTAAGGAGTGTGTTCAAATCTTGGCTGTCCTAGGGACGATAACCATGGTTAGAACCCTTCCTTATCATGTCTAAGACGTGACCAAATCAGTTTTTCCAAGCTTGGTTCACGGATCCTTCAGATTTTTACATAAACATGACAAGTGCCCTCGGTTTTCAAAATTCTGATCCTTGTGTGAGTGAGTTCGGTTTTGAGGTGTTTGTGTGGGCTGTGGCTGGCTAGTAGCCCATCGCTGTGGTTCATACAACACTTCATCATGTCTAGATTGAGCCATGGTCAATCAAATGGCCACTGGAACGACACAAGACAATCAAACAATCCAATACATTTCACTACATAGAATGGGAGCTCTCGATAGAAGCTTGGATTGTCCTAGTGGTTGCTTGTTTGTTGTTAGCGTTTAGCCCTTAGCCATGGTCCAAGCCATGCCTTAGGATGTTGGTAAGAGTCTTTGGTCGGTGGTTCAAGCCAATGGTCATTAATTTCAGAGTTTACACCACAAACACACAAGCTGCTACTGCTATATTTTGACAGCAGCTTTGGTCTCGGTGTTGGTGGTAGTTTGAGTTCTTGGTTGGCTTTTAGCCTATGGCCTTGGACCAAAGTCATATTTTTGGCCGTTTGTGATTTGGTGGAGTTTAGAGGTCGTACGAGAATTTACGGTTCAATGTGCCAAAATGATTCTCGAAAGAGCTTTTCATGATTTTGGCCTCCATTCACTAATTTTCGTGTTTTCCAGTCCTCATGAATATTTTTCAGTATGTTAGGGGTATTTTTATCATGGTTAAACGTCGGTTTAATGTTGGTTCGGTTGGGTACGAAGCCATGATTGAAAAAAATTAAGTTGTTGGTCCTAATCGTCTCGTTTTTTGTTCGATTGTCAAGTTTTGGTCAAGATAAGATTATTTGCATGTGTCACATATTAGAATTAAGTCACAGTAAGCCTGGGAGCGATCCAACTCATCCGGTAAAAACAAGGTTATAATTATATTACGTGCCTAAAAATATAAAATGTTTATTTTTGAGATATATGCGATATGTCTTGTGGCCACCTTACGTTATGGGTTTGGAATTCGGTAGGCGCAACCGAGGACCTCTCCACCCGATGACTTACGACCGGTTTACGATTATGTATGGGTACAGATATCCAGTCCAAGGGCTGTGGTGAACTCTACCGCCCAGTATACTGTGGTTTAGTCGATCAGGCGCTCACGTTATGTTATGGGCCACATGCTTAGAAACATTATCTCTACCAAAAAAAATTATGATATGATATGACAGAGCTCTATCGAGCAAAGTTTTTACGTATGATTTTCAGATATGCACATATTTATAATTACTCATGATACGATTTTTACCGTACGCTTCATGATATTATATTTTTACGTTGCATGTGACTTATGATATATTTACTTGTTATTCACGATATACATGTTGAGTCTTTAGACTCACTAGACTTGATTGTTGTTGGTTCTGATGAGGTCGAGACGGAGGGCGGAGATCAGTGAGCTATCTTGGGGCAGCAGTAGTAAACCCGAGGACCTCAAGTTTAGTTTATGCATTTTCTTATGTTCAAACTCAGTTTTAATACGTTGGATATATTTTGAAGTTGTTGTTTGAAAACAATATTTGCTTCCGCGGTTATTTTAAAGTTAAAATTATTTACCTGTTTATTTTATAAATGAGGCAAGATAATTATTTATTTAGAAAATTTTTAATAATTCCGCTAAAATAGGAATAAGAAATACGGGCCTTTACAGTTGGTATCAGAGCCTATGATCTTGTAAAGGGTTGTACTACTACTGCTCTCGAGAAGCTCATGAAGTCACGTCTTCGGTTTGTAAGTTTTACGATTACGCATTTCGTTTAAAGAATGAAATATTTTTACATCATGATTGCATGAATATTTTATGTTAAGATTACAATTATGCAGTATTTATTTAAATTTAAAGAAAATATTGGAATTATGCATGTTGGTTATGTATGGGTTATAATATGGAATAACATGCCTCCTAGACGCATTATTGATCGCACGGGAGGTGATGAGCAACGTCATAAGAATGAGGAGAGAGATTTACCACCAACCCCCTCCACCAGACATGAATGCCCAGATGCTAGCTGGGATGACTCAGTTCTTCGCACAGTTTGCGGGGAACAATGCAGTGGGAGCCAGACAGATGGGGCCGGAGGCTATCTATGAGCGGTGCATGAAGATGCGACCGAAGGAATTCTCCGGGACGACAGATCCTATGATTGCCGAGGGCTGGATTAAGTCCCTCGAGATTATCTTAGAGTTCATGGAGCTTGGAGATGAGGACAGAGTTCGTTGTGCGACCTATCTATTGGGAGGAGACGCCCGCTTGTGGTGGGAAGGAGCATCCGTAGCCTTGAATTTGGCTACTCTGAGCTGAACGCGCTTTATAGAGGTATACTACTTTAAATATTTTACTGAAGAGGTGCGTTCCAGGATGACCACGGAGTTCATGACGTTGAGGCTGGGAGACTTGACTGTTACGGAGTTCATCCGTAAGTTCGAAAGGGGATGTCATTTTGTACCCCTAATTGCTAATGATGTTGGAGCCAAATTGAAGCATTTTCTGAATGGTCTGCGGCCGATCTTGTGCGGTGATGTTAAGTTGGGTGGCCTTACTACCTATGATGTTGCTGTTTCCAGAGCCCTAGCGACAGAGCAAGACCAGAATGATATTGAGCGCGATCGCCAGGGTAAACGACCATTTCAGGCACCACACCGCCCTCCTCAACAGCAGCATCCGAGTAAGAAACCTTTCCACGGCTCATCCAGGAGCAGAGGACAGCATCAGCAGGGACGTGTAGTCCCGATGACATCAGAGTATCCAGTCTGTGCCAAGTGCTCACGCCGTCATGCTGGGACTTGTATGTATGGCTCGGGGAAGTGTTACAAATGTGGCAGTACTGACCACATACTGAAGTATTGCCCTCAGAAGAATCTGCCTACCCAAGGAAGAGTTTTTGCTCTCCAAGCAGCGGAGACTAACCCGGGACGATTCTCATGACAGGTATCATAAAGCTTTAAGTTCGTATTTGAAATGTAATGTTTTAAGAGTTTGAGTTAAGATTTTGAACTTAGAATTTGTGATAGGATTGCATGTTCTAATTAGTGATATTTTCGGGAAATTTAGGTTAAAAGAACTTTGACCTTCGCATGTCTATAAGTTTAGTTCCTGTAAAATGATTGGGTTTTAGCATGATATTCCAATCTTTCAGGAAGAATTTTTATAGTTGGTTCAGCTACGAATGCCTTGATAGATTCAGGGGCTACTCATTCGTTCATTTCAGAAACCTTTGCAAATTCTCTCAAGATCAAGACAATTGGGCTAGACATAGCGTATTCAGTAGCATTGCCTTCTGGAGAGGAGCTGACAGCTACTAATGTGATCCGAGATATAAACCTCGAACTTCATGGAAATCTTGTGTATGCGGATCTTATCGTTCTGCCGATGCCAGAATTTGATATCATTCTGGGATGGACTTGCTATTGTGGAACACAGTTTTGATTGATTTCCAGCAGAGATCTGTTCTAGTCCGACCGCTTGGGATGGGGCAATTCTTATTCGAGCCAGACAGGTATTTTAATTTATCGCGTATAATACCTTATGTCCAGGCTAGGAAACTCATGCATCGATGGTGCCGAGCATTTTTAGCTACTCTTGTATCTGTTCCCGAGACACCCAAACTGTAATGCCCGAGATTTTATTACCGTAATCTGAAGCTAATCTGAAATGAGTTAGTGATTAATTGATGTGATTATAGACGGAATGAATCAGACCGGGAAAGACCAGAAAAGACGCAAAATATGTGCGAGGGAGATGCCATCCGCGCACATGCGCGATTTGGTGCGCACACATGCGCGGGTTTGGCAGAAGACCCCGCGCATATGCTCGGCGTGAGGGCGCACATATGTGCGAGGTGTCCAGTAGCCAAGGAGCTATAACAGAACATTGCGCGCACATGCGCGACGTGAGCCGTGCACATGCGCGACGTGAGCCGCGCACATGCGCGAGGTTGGCAGAGAGTTGCGCGCACATGCGCGATGTGAGCCGCGCACATGCGCGAGGTAGGCAGAGAGTTGGGCGCACATGCGCGGGGTGAAGTCGTGCATATGCCCGAGTGAGGGTGTGCACGAGACAGTAGGTCTCGCGCATATGCGCGAGCCGAGTTCGCGCATATGCGCGAGTTGATAAATTCAAAAGTGCCAGGCAGGAAGCCAGGCGCATATGCGCGCGACATGCAGAAAGAAAATAAGCCACTTGGTCTTGGAATGCTCGAAGATATATATATATATATGTATATATCATGAATTCAATTCAGAATTCATAAGAAATCGAAGAAGCTTCAGAGAAAGGGTGAAAAATCCTTGCGCCTTTATATCTCGATCCGTCTGTTAGATTTTCAATCCGACTTCAGTACTGAGTTCCTATCGACGCAGGCTATAACTGGACGTAAGTTTTGTTACGTTTAGATATGATTTGAAATTATGGTATTGTCAGAATTGAATATGAATCCTATATGGTGTTTCTGATACAGTGGACATCACATATTTGAAGTCAGATTGAAGAACAGACTGTTTATGTAATTGTTATGATTTTCAGAGTTGATTTGATTAAGATTCAATATCAGAGTTGTATTGTTATACCGTCGAAAATCAGTAAATTTATATTGATCAGATTCAGTAGTAATTTCAATTATATCGTGATATCGTCGATATGGATTAGATTGTATCTTAATTTGATATTGATCAGATTATGTTTGATTTGAGTATTGATCAGAATAGATTTTGAATTGAGTTGCATATTGAGATTGTGCCTATGAGATATTGTATTTCAGATTGATATGGACAGATTTGACTTCGAGACTTCGACTTCGTCAGACAGCGAAAACAAAGGTATAAATTTATGTTGATGTGGGATTGCACAACTCGAGTCCGATTGACTTGAGTTTCCCAAAATCACATACTTTACTTATTGCATCGATATTTGCAATTGTATGAGATTGATACCTTTGATTTATTGATTTATGTACTGAGTCATTAAGCGGATACGCCTAATTGTGAATGAGTAATCTTGTGACAGTAGTGCCGGATAGTGATGGAATCGTCACCGGCACATTGCACAATGTCACAGGATAGGATATTGGTGAAAATGCCAAAGTCTGTGACGGTTAGGTCAAGATACCGGACTTTTGGCTATATCGGAGTGGATAGAATTGGAGTTTCTTCTATTACTGATGTTCGATATGGAAAGAGCCAAAGTCCGTGAATAAGAACATGCCACCACCCCGATCGGGAGTGTAGGTGGGTGTATGTTCTTATTCCGATCGGGATCCCTAGATTAGGAATGAGTCGAGTCTGAGTCTGAGAATCACGGAGAGTGATTCATTGCTTGATATGGAATTATGTTCCTGATGATGATATATGTTTAGAATATAATTTATTCTTGATATTAATTCATGTTTAGGATTATAATACATGTGATGAATATTTGATTCATGTTATGAATGTTTATTTCATGCTTTTATATTGTTTATATGAAAGGCATGTATACATTATTATACTGGGAATATAATTCTCATCGGAGTTATCCGGCTGTTGTCTTGTTTGTATGTGTGCATGACAACAGGTGGGACATGATCAGGGTCAAGACAAGAAGAGAGAGAGATCATGATTAGAGTGGAGACTACGGACTTGGATTAAAGATAGGGTTTGAACACTTGATAATTAGTTGTTAAACCTTAGTTTTTATTGAATATAGATTGTACATGACTTGTACTTTATTTATACGAATCTGTATATAGTTAGATTCCATTACGTTCCGCAATTAAAGAAATTTTTTTTATGACCCAAATTACTTGAATTAATAAATTGATCCTAATGATGATTAAGAATTGAATTAGCGTCCGGGTTCCCACAACAGGTGGTATCAGAGTAGTAGGTTACAGAACTGTAGGTTACCTTAGACTAAGATATAAGCTAGTGAGCAGGGTAGAATGAATTTTCTTTCCTTGCATGTGATTGCTAGCATGTGATTTATTATAATGTTGAATTACATTGTGTGTGCTAGTATGATATTATGTGTTATTGTTTTTAAATACATGTTACCTGAATATCTGAGTTGATTTGGTAATATGTCTGATTTGAAAATGAATCAGAACCAATTTTTGATCAGAAGAAGGTAAGCTGATCAGAAAGGGACTGAGATTGATTTATCTCATGTGATATTAACTCTTGTGGTAATCAGATATACCTCCTCGAAGAATTCCAGAAAGAGGTAGTACTTCGGTTGATCAGATAGATGTGTCAGAAACTCCGATGGAAATACAGTTGAAACAGTTTCAGTCATTTCAACCGCCGATTCTGAGAGGTACTGAGACATCTGTTGATTGTGAGATTTGGTAGATGATATAGAGATATTGTTTGATTCACTTGAGTATTCAGACGAACGGAGAATTAAATTAGTGCCCAACCAGTTACACGACGTCGCAAGGAGTTAGTGGATTACAACCAAAAGAGTATTAGAACAGCGTGGTACGGTAATTACGTGGGAAATCTTTAGAGCTGAATTCTATCGAAGATTTTTCTCAGTTTCGTACCGAGAGGACAAGAAAGCAGAGTTTGAGAATTTGAAACAGGGCCAACTGAATATTGAAGAATATGTTGCTAAATTCTCTACTTTATTACGTTCTACTCCTCTTATAGTTGGGAATGATGAAGCTGTAGCGGATCAGTTCATCAACGGATTGAATGCTGAGATATTTTCCTTGGTAAAGGTATAGCGACCCCAGCATTTTGGTGATGCTTTGAATAAAGCAAAGAGAGCTGAGGCAAGTTTGAGTTGACAACGAGGGAGGTTGGATGTGATCCGACCCCAGACACAGCAATCCCCTCTCAGATTTGATAGTGGCAGTACAAGTGGGAAGCCAGATTTGTTGAAAGCTCGAAAGAAACAGTTTAAGAAATTAGGGAGCGGGACCGAGCGGTTCATCTAGCTCCAGTGGTTCTAGCCCGAGTTATACTGGATTTTATTGCAGGACTTGCGGAGGAAGACATCCCACTGAGCAATGCCAAGGAGTATTTGGTAGTTGCCGTATCTGCCGACAGTCAGGACATTTTGCGAGAGTATGTCCACAGAGAGGTTCCCGAAGATTCCAGGGAGCAGAGGCATCTGGTGGTAATGACCGAGGAACAGATCCAGGATGCACTTGATGATGTAGTGACAGGTATCTGTTCTTTTATGATTTTGTTCCATATGTATTAGGGAGATTCTCGTACATCTTATACATGATTCTGCATGAATTGCATTGACATATGCTTTATTCTATTGGGTCTGTATATACTGTAGTATTGATTTCTTTATCTGTTGGGGGAAAGATTGATATCAGTGAATTCTGTAAATATCGTATACTGCCGTGAAGTGAGAATGAGATTGAGTTAGATTATGTTGTACTTGTATTGTCTGATTCTGGCAGCATTATTGATATGAATATACTGAACAAGTACAGAGCTATTGTAGATTCTTACCAGGAGATGGTAAGATTCGACTTGAAATGGCCGAAGAATGAATAATGTACGGTAAGGATTTTCGATTTTGAATTCCTTTGACTTCCGTATTAATTATGATTCGATGATTATCGAAAGGAATGGAGTTATTCCTTATGCATTCAGTTGATTACTGAAAATGAATATACCATGAGCTGATTTGTCAGTAGCAGGAGAAATGCTAAAGTCTTTCTAGATGAAATTCCGGATTTGCCTTATATCAGGGAGAGTGATTTCCGCCTTGATTTGATACCAGGTACTGGTTTTATTTTAGAAGTCCGTACAGAATGATACTGATTGATTTGAAAGAATTGAAATATCAGTTAGAGGATTTACTGACCGAAAGTTACATCTGATTGTGTGTTTCTTTGAAAACTTCAGTTCTGATTATGGGTTGATGAATCCGGTATTCAGAGGTATTCTGATGATTTTATGCCGTTTATCTATGATATTTTGTGATATACTCGTGGCATATGACTGACTAAATCGAATATCTTGTATTGAAGGATCTGAGAACTGAAATCGTTGTATACAGAAATTGTTCAGATATGAATCTTGATTGAAACAGATTGTATTCCGAGTATGTGATATCCGAATATGGTATACCAATTGATATTAGCACAGCTGTGGCAGTGATCAGTGGCTGAGAATGATAACGATGTCAGAAACTTCTTTATTTTCTTGCCTGAGTTTAACAGATTATTGTATATGACTGTTGTTTTGAAATTTCTTGCGAATTGTTATTGTTCTAAAACAGTATTAAAGATAGGTTATATTGTTTAGGGGACATTACATCCGAAGATGATATAAAAGTTGATCTAAACAACGTCGAAGAGGTGATACAGATTATTGGGATACGTTGAGAGTATATACAGTTCAAGCCGAATCAGAGCTAAACTCGCGAATTAAAGCAGTCCAGAAGTTTAATTAGAATGTTCAGAACTCGGTTTCGATAATCAGAACAGGGTGTCGATCAGAATATCAGGTAGGTAATACTGTATTATATGTGAATAACCAACTTGTTTGTGCCGAATATTTCGAATCTGAAATGACAGATATAGTCAGAAGCGCACGGTAGTCGATTCAGTATTTATTCTGGTGACAGAAAATGTATGATTATTCAAAAAGACAGTTTTGATATAAACAGAGGAGATCTGTTGTAGCAGAGTTTGTACTGAAATGTATGCATCGTCGACAGATAAAGACAGAAAAATAGAAACTAGGAGGTTGGTTATATAGATTATCGATTCTTGAATAGAAATGGGAGTACATTTCTATGGATTGTGTGACGACACTACTGAAATCTGGATAAGATTGTGCTATGATATAATTATTATTAACAGATTGCTTGAGTATGCTTATATGATGTTGTACAGGATGACGTACAGATACGACCAGACGACTGAGATTTATATCAGAAAAAGGGGTCAGATGGTAATGAATGCCAAAGTTGATTATATCAGAATGTGATTTTCGTTTGATTTTGTACTTTTGGCAGAATATACAATAAACTCTTTCACTTATCGTCTATAGATCGACAGATAGTTGGAGCAACTATCCTGAAACTGGAGGATATCCGGGAACTGTAGTGCTGGATTTTAGCACTAGTTGAGATGATATGTTGTCACTTTGTGAATGGATGTACGACAATAGCTATCAGATGAGTATTAAAATAGCTTCAGTCTAGGTATTGTACAGTGAGGACTGTAGATTTCCTTCGTATAGGAATAATATCTACGAGATACCTGAGATTGGATCGGATGGAATCAGAGATATGAAAAAGAAATTGAAACTGATTCAGAGGAAAATGAAGACAGCTCAGAATAAATAGACTGAATATGTCAACGTCGGATGATGACTCTTGATATTTAAAACTGGAAAATTGAATGTAACCTTGACTGGGAGTACCGGATTTGATAATCGAGGATAATATTGATTTGTTATGAGTCGGTAATTGGTATATACGGATGTTGTATAACCAATGTTCTGAGATCGATTCTATCAGAATTACTTCAAGTTGTATTACGAAATTATACTTCTTGCATTAATATTCCAGATTGGAGTTAGAGATTCAGGAAGGAAGAATAATCCAGAATAAAGACTATTCTGCTGTTGAATATACAGTAAAGTCGTCAGGGTATCAAAGAAGACTATTATTTGTGAAAGTTCAATGGAGGCGTTATGATACTGAAGAAACTATTTGGGAAACAAAATCTGATATGAGACTGAAATTTCAGAATTGTTGCATTGCAATGAGTTTTCTGCTTAACCTCTATTATATATTTCTTTCTTTATCTGATTGAATTGCCTGTGATTTCGAGGACGAAATCGTATCTTAGAGGGGGAGAAATGTAATGCCCGAGATTTTATTACCGTAATCTGAAGCTAATCTGAAATGAGTTAGTGATTAATTGATGTGATTATAGACGAAATGAATCAGACCGGGAAAGACGAGAAAAAACGCGAAATATGTGCAAGGGAGATGCCATCCGCGCACATGCGCGATCTGGTGCGCACACATGCGCGGGTTTGGCAGAAGACCCCGCGCATATGCGCGGCGTGAGGGCGCGCATATGCGCGAGGTGTCCAGTAGCCAAGGAGCTATAACAGAACATTGCGCGCACATGCGCGACGTGAGCCGCGCACATGCGCGAGGTAGGCAGAGAGTTGCGCGCACATGCGCGACGTGAGCCGCGCACATGCGCGAGGTAGGCAGAGAGTTGGGCGCACATGCGTGGGGTGAAGTCGCGCATATGCGCGAGTATGGGTGTGCACGAGACAGTAGGTCTCGCGCATATGCGCGAACCGAGTGCGCGCATATGCGCGAGTTGATAAATTCAAAAGTACCGGGTAGAAAGCCAGGCGCATATGCGCGGGCCTTGGGCGCGCATATGCGCGCGACATGCAGAAGGAAAATAAGCCACTTGGTCTTGGAATGCTCGAAGATATATATATATGTATATATCATGAATTCAATTCAGAATTCATAAGAAATCGAAGAAGCTTCAGAGAAAGGGTGAAAAATCCTTACGCCTTTATATCTCGATCCGTCCGTTAGATTTTCAATCCGACTTCAGTACTGAGTTCCTATCGACGCAGGCTATAACTGGACGTAAGTTTTGTTACGTTTATATATGATTTGAAATTATGGTATTGTCAGAATTGAATATGAATCCTTTATGGTGTTTCTGATACAGTGGACATCGCATATTTGAAGTCAGATTGAAGAACAAACTGTTTATGTAATTGTTATGATTTTCAGAGTTGATTTGATTAAGATTCAATATCAGAGTTGTATTGTTATACCGTCGAAAATCAGTAAATTGATATTGATCAGATTCAGTAGTAATTTCGATTATATCGTGATATCGTCGATATGGATTAGATTGTATCTTAATTTGATATTGATCAGATTATGTTTGATTTGAGTATTGATCAGAATAGATTTTGAATTGAGTTGCATATTGAGATTGTGCCTATGCGATATTGTATTTCAGATTGATATGGACAGATTTGACTTCGAGACTTCGACTTCGTCAGACAGCGAAAACAAAGGTATAAATTTATGTTGATGTGGGATTGCACAACTCGAGTCCGATTGACTTGAGTTTCCCAAAATCACATACTTTACTTTATTGCATCGATATTTGCAATTGTATGAGATTGATATCTTTGATTTATTGATTTATGTACTGAGTCATTAAGCGGATACGCCTAATTGTGAATGAGTAATCTTGTGACAGTAGTGCCGGATAGTGATGGAATCGTCACCGGCACATTGCACATTGTCACATGATAGGATATTGGTGAAAATGCCAAAGTCTGTGACGGTTAGGTCAAGACACCGGACGTTTGGCTATATCGGAGTGGATAGAATTGGAGTTTCTTCTACTACTGATGTTCGATATGGAAAGAGCCAAAGTCCGTGAATAAGAACATGCCACCACCCCGATCGGGAGTGTAGGTGGGTGTATGTTCTTATTCCGATCGAGATCCCTAGATTAGGACTGAGTCGAGTCTGAGTCGGAGAATCACGGAGAGTGATTCATTGCTTGATATGGAATTATGTTCCTGATGATGATATATGTTTAGAATATAATTTATTCTTGATATTAATTCATGTTTAGGATTATAATATATGTGATGAATATTTGATTCATGTTCTGATTTTGATACGTTATGAATGTTTATTTCATGCTTTTATATTGTTTATATGAAAGGCATGTATACATAATTTATACTGGGAATATAATTCTCACCAGAGTTATCCGGCTGTTGTTGTCTTGTTTGTATGTGTGCATGACAACAGGTGGGACAGGATCAGGGTCAAGACAAGGAGAGAGAGATCATGATTAGAGTGGAGACTACGGACTTGGATTAAAGATAGGGTTTGAACACTTGATAATTAGTTGCTAAACCTTAGTTTTTATTGAATATAGATTGTACATGACTTGTACTTTATTTATACGAATCTGTATATTAGTTAGATTCCATTACGTTCCGCAATTAAAGAAATTTTTTTTTATGACCCAAATTACTTGAATTAATAAATTGATCCTAATGATGATTAAGAATTGAATTAGCGTCCGGGTCACCACACAAACAGTCAGCATCCGATGTTCCAATTGTCCAGGATTTTCTAGACGTTTTTCCTGATGACGTCTCTGGTATACCACCTGTGCGAGAGGTGGAATTTTCTATTGAGCATATGCCCGGTACTGCGCCGATCTCCAAAGCACCGTACCGATTGGCACCGACGGAGATGGCAGAACTAAAGAAACAGATTCAGGAACTTCTTGACAAGGAATTTATTCGGTCGAGTTTTTCGCCATGGGGCGCGCCAGTCTTATTTGTGAAGAAGAAGGATGGTTTGATGAGGCTCTGCATTGATTACCGATAGTTGAACAGAGTTACAGTGAAGAACAAATACCCACTTCCGAGGATTGAAGATTTGTTTGATCAGTTGCAGGGAGCTTCAATCTTCTCAATGATAGATCTGCGTTTCGGGTATCATCAATTGCGGGTGAAAGACGCTTATGTTCTCAAGACTGCTTTTAGGACTCGTTATCGCCACTTCGAGTTTCTTGTGATGTCGTTCGGTTTGACGAATGCGCCAGCAATTTTCATGGATCTCATGAATCGCGTATTTCAGCAGTATCTTGATCAGTTCGTGATAGTATTCATAGACGATATTCTCGTCTACTCAAAGAATAAAGAGGATCACAGCAGACATTTGACTACTGTGTTGCAGACCTTACAAAAGCACAAGCTATTCGCGAAGTTCAGCAATTGCGAGTTCTAATTAGAGAGAGTGACGTTCTTAGGCCACGTCGTTTCTAGCAGTGGTATTGAGGTAGACCCAGCGAAAGTTGCAACAGTCAAAGATTGGGTCGTGCCACAAAATGCATCAGAGATTCGTAGTTTCCTTGGGCTAGCTGGATATTATCGGAAGTTTATTCAGGGATTTTCCTCCATCGCAGTTCCACTCATGTCGTTGACAAAGAAGAATGCTAAGTACGTGTGGACCGATGAGTGTCAGAAGAGCTTCGATTCTTTGAAGCAAGCTCTTATTTCGGCGCCAGTATTGGCCATGCCTTCAGGGCCCGGAGATTTTGTTCTGTATACCGATGCTTCGAAACTCGGGTTAGGCACAGTATTGATGCAGCATGGGAAGGTGATAACATATGCTTCTCGTCAGTTGAAGATTCATGAGAAGAATTATCCTACCCATGATCTAGAGTTGGCAGCCGTAGTATTTGCATTGAAAATTTGGAGGCATTATTTGTACGGGGTGAAGTGCCAGATCTTTACCGACCACAAAAGTCTCAAATACTTCTTTACACAGAAAGAGTTGAATATGCGGCGAAGCCGTTGGTTGGAGCTAGTGAAGGACTATGACTGTGACATTAACTATCATCCTGGCAAAGCTAATGTAGTTGCGGATGCGTTGAGCAGGAAAGTCGCAGTGATGGCTCATTTGGTGGTTTCGAGACCTCTTTAGTTTGAGATGCAGAGTTTGATCTAGAGACATATCCTCGAGGTAGAGTTCCTCGTCTATCTACTTTGTCGATTCAGTCTTCTGTTTTAGACCGTATTCGCAGTGGACAGTTAGCAGACGAGCAGTTGGCAAAGTGGAGACAGAGAGATGAGGCCAAGGGCAGTATTTTGTACACAGTTAGGGACGGTATTGTGAGATATCGAGACAGAATATGGGTTCCTAACAGCGATTCTATTCGAGCAGATATTTTAGCTGAGGTCCATATGTCGCCGTACTCTATTCATCCAGGGAGTACGAAGATGTACAAAGATCTGCAGTTATTTTATTGGTGGCCCGGAATGAGAAGGATTCCGAGACTGTTCAATGTAATGGACTGTACAGTTGAAGAGGGCTTAAAAGATTTGATTTGTACTACTCATATCACGAAGGTGCATCTTCTTTTCGGTAGCTCATCACATAAGAACTCCAAAGTTAAGCGTGCTTGACTTGGGGCAATTTTGAGATTGGTGACCTCCTGGGAAGTTTTTCAGGGTGCGTGTGAGTGAGGACATAAGCACGCTGGAAAGACTCGTCTTGATACAGTGAGGACAGTCGTCAAATCTGGGGCGTTACAATTGGTATCAGAGCCGACCTCTCTTAGTACGGTGTGGTTCGGGGACGAACCAAGCGGAAGCTGGTGGGCATGTGAGGCCCGGGCCCGAAGATGGCGGGGGGTGATCGCCGCTGCCATTAGGTTGCACGGACAATGAGCGGCACCTGGAAGGCTTCTAGGTGGAGGGAACATGAATGAACCGACCCACACGGGAATGAGAAAGATTCTTAGACTGTTCAATGTAAGGGACTGTACAGTTGAAGAGGGCTTAAAAGATTTGATTGGTACTACTAATATCATGAAGGTGCATCTTCTTTTCGGTAGCTTATCACATAAGAACTCCAAAGTTAAGCGTGCTTGACTTTGGAGTAATTTTGGGATGGGTGACCTCCTGGGAAGTTTCCTAGGGTGCGTTTGAGTGAGGACATAAAGCACGCTGGGAAGACTCGTCTTGATACAGTGAGGACAGTCGTCGAATCTGGAGCGTTACAGTCGGGGCCTTACTTTACGTAGGTGGCTATGTCATTATTGAAGATGGTAGGGTTGGATATAGTATCCCGCGACCAGGCCCATTAAAATCCCTCGGTCTACTACATTTTCTCAATTGGTGAATTATGTGCATCGCAAGCTGGAGATCGACCCATCAAAATTCTGCATCAAATTGTAAACGAAATATTGTTATAGCTCGTTATCTCGTTACATTGAAGAACATGTCTGTAGAACCCGTAAGTTAGACTACTTATAAGCCATGCATAATTCTAATATTTAAATTAAAGTGATTTTTATTGCTTGAGTATTTAAATTTAATTATTTTCCGTAGCAGTTTAAATTTTTATCATTTCAGTTAATTCGGTGAGGCCGGACTGGAGTTGGAGTTTTGATATAGAATTTAAGATTCAGAAAACATTTCCAGAATTTATTTTAGCTAATTAATAAGTTAATTTAAGTTAAAAGGAGGTTTAGGGAATTATTTGAACAACTTGAGGTGAGTAGAAAATAAGTTCATTTAAGTTCCATAATTAAGGGGTTAATTCACTAAATTATTTAAAGGATAGGTAAGGTTTTTAAGGGTTATAAATTTACTAAATAAACAACATTTTCCCTTCATTTTTATTTCTAATTTTCGGCCACCCCTTTGTGGATTAAGCAATGATATGCCAACTCACCTTTGACCCATTCTATGTTATTTTAGCATGCTAACCTTTTTAATTATTAATCCACCTTAATTAATTAATACTAGATCACTATCCTAACCTTGTGTTGACATGTAGAATTCGGCCATATGCACCCTAATAAACACCCCAACAAATATTTGATATCAACCAAAATTCAAATTTCAAAATAGGAGACTTGGTCTTGCATTTTCCCATTATATTTGCAACCATTTCCTCACTCTCCTGACCAATAATTCTCCTCCCCACTCCACCGAAATCTGAGAGAAAATTCAGTGTTAAAAACCGTGGGTTTCATAGCAAGAAACAAGAGGAAAAATCAGTAGCAAACAAGGTAGCAAGAACGCTCCACCCCTCCGCGCCGAGTCGTCTTATTCTTTCGTTTTTCTTTCAAAACGAAACCAGGCATGCATATGTTCTTCCTTGACTCTTCAATCAAGTCCTATTATCATTATTTAACATTACATGATCATCATTTCCATGCAAAAACCGAAACACATCAAGGAATTTTCAGAAAAATAATCATGCAGATTTCGGCTTTCTATGACAAGCTTCACGGGTTGCTTTGTTTTGTGGGTTTCAGGTATTGGTTGATTCCAAGCTCCCAAGGCTGCTCCTAGGCATGTACTAGGACATGTTAAGAACACATTTGTCCATTGGTTTGAGTCCCATGCTAGCCGAGATCAAGGGATGACAGCAACTCCCCAAACATGTCTCAATTGCATTCGAAATTCTGTTTTGCTGTCATAAAGGAAATGAAACTGATCATGGCTGCCCCAAGGCCTATAGCCATGGTTAGAACACTTCCCCAGCATGTCTAAGACGTGACTAAGTCGCCCTTTTGGAGGCTTGGTCCATGGTGAATCGGTTTTTACAAACAAACACAAGAACAGCCCTCCCCCTTCGGCTTCCTCATTTTTACAGCTAATGTGTTTCGAAAATGGTGGAATGGTGTGGTTCTTGGTTGGCCTATGGCCCTTAGCCACGGTTCATACCATACCCCTAGATGTCTAGATCGTGCCATGGTCAATCAAATGGCCACTGGAACGACACGAGACAGCAAACAAAGCCCAACACTCCACACGCATGCAAGGTGTTCTCGGGTGAACCTTTCGGGTTATTTCTGGAATGGTGCGAATTTTGGCTGGCCTAGGGCCCTTAGCCATGGTTCAAATCATTCTTTGGAATGTTGGTAAGAGTCTCTGGTCAGTGGTTCAAGCCCCAATGGCCGGTAGTCTCGAAAACGACGCAAGAAACCAAAGCACAGCTGTTGTATTTTGTGGACAGCAACTTGCTGTGACGGTTCAGTGGCTCGTTCGAGTTCTTGGTTGGCTTCTAGCCTATGGCCTTTGACTGGAAAGTGCCTCATCATGTTAGGAAAGTCATGTTTTTGGCGGTTTGTGATTCGGATCATTTTGAGGTCGTACGAGAATTTACGGTGCGATGTGCCAAATTGACTCTCGAAAGAGCGTTTCATGTTTTGGCCTCCATTCACCTAGATTTCAGCCCTCACTATTTTAAGAGCATTATTTCATCATTTTAGGCGTATTTTAATCATGACTACTTGATGGTTCGGTGTTGGTTCGGGTTGGCACAGAGTCATGATTAAATACGAAGTCGTTAGGCGCAATTGTCTCAGTTTTCGGATTTAATTGCATAGTTGGTCAAGTAAAAGCTAATGCATATTTTTCATGGCATATTTAGGTTGCAGCGAGCCTGGGAACGATCCAATCCAATCAGTAAAATTATTACAGGATATTTAATTATGTTAATTAATTATATTACGTGCAAAAATATTCATTTTGAGATTTATGCGATATTGCTTGTGGTCATTTTACTATCAGTACTTCACCCGGTCGCCAGTTATTGGTCAGTTTAGTTGTACCACCCAGTATACTGTGGCATTAGTCTGATCAGACAAACATTATTAAACTCGATCGCCAGTTACCGGTCCGGTTGCCAGTTACCGGTCAGATTAGTTCAGTTCAGTTCGGGGACCACTTGCGTAGACCATAATCTCACCAGAAAATTATTACAAGTTATTTCATGACAGGGCTCCAAGGAGCAACCATTTTCATTTATGATTTCCCAGTTCAGTGATGCACGTATTATAATTAATCATGACACGATATTTTTACGATATGCCTCATGACATGATATTTTCACTTGCATGCAATTTTACTATTTATTTACTCGTTATTTACGATATATGCATGTTAAGTCTTTAGACTCACTAGACTTGATTGTTTTAGGTGCTGATGATGTCGGGATCGAGGGCGGGGACCAGTGAGCCAGCTCAAGTCGGCAGTAGTAGGACCCGAGGACCCCAGTTCAGCATTTATTATTATTTTATTGCTCAAACATTTTAATTATCGTTGGATAAACTTTTACTGTTATTTCGAAAATGTTAATTTCTTCCGCTGTCATTTAGAAAATCAAATTTTATTTATCAGTTCATTTATGAATGAGGCAATTTAAATTATTTTAAAAAAGAAAATTTTTAATTTTTCCGCAAATATTCAAACACGGATTTCGAGGCCTCTACAATGTCTATATCACAGATGATGATACTCTACAATTTATGTTTGAGTTGCCGACACTGGATTGCATGTACTTGTATGTTGATTCATCGCCAGTGTTACATAACGTAACTGATTACGATTTTGATGCAGTCATGCCAGTAATAACGCAAGGTTTGGGAACAGCAGGTTTGAATGAAGCGGTACCTTCTATGTATCATGTCGATGAACAGTCAGCTCAGACCTACTCTGGGATTGACACTGGTCCTTGGGATCACCATATCACGACTCACACTGAAGAAGACTATGCATGGGGGATGAATAGAACACGAGAATTGGATTTTACCTCAGGGGGTTGGGATCATCATATCACGGTTCCATCAGGAGTTGATGTTGCATGGGGTTCTAGTAGAACATGCCAATTGGATTTAAATTCATGGGCTCCTGAAGAAAATACCACAAATGTCAGACATTTTGATAGTTCTGCTGAGGCTGCAAATATTCCCGCCCCAATTACAGAACACATGGATGAGCAAGATGATTTATTTGGGGACAGTTCGCATCATGTCATGAATAGCGATGATGATTTTTATGCTACATCAAGTGACGGAGAAGATGATCATCATTTTGAGAATGCAAATGAAGGGACATCGGCGGGTGTGTTAATGTCGGGAGCAACAATGGCAGAGAACATTAATATTGCACCAGAGCAACATTTACGTGAAATTCCTCAATTTTTCAATGAATTCTACGACGAACAAATTCCAGATTCATTTGATATTCCTTCTTCTTCACGAACAAACTTTTACAATCCTGAAAGGTCAGATCTCGGTGTAAAAATGGTTTTTAAGAGCAAAGGTGATTTAATAGCTTCAGTGAAGGATTTTTCTGTTTGGACTTTGAGACGTGAATATATCCGTTGTCCAAAGTTCTCCGACAATTTGGAAGGTCAAATGCAAGAACTTGTCCAAAGGTTGCAACTGTGGGTAGGGACTTTGAGCATCGTTCAAAAAACGTTTAGGCTACTTCATGATCACAAAATATGGTGATGATCACACATGCATGTCTACCCAAGTCGGTATAAATCACCACAACCTTGATGTAAACATGATAGCCAGCACATTTTTGGAAATCGTGCGTTGTGATCCTGCATATGAGATCAAATATGTGCGAGAAAGTATTAAAGAAAAATATGGGTATGATATATCGTATGCTAAGGCATGACAGAGTTTGAAACGCACGGTGGAGGTAATCTATGGCACACGGGAAAGCTCTGTAACTTTGCTTCCTAAATATATGGGAGCTTTGTCGAAGTACAATCCAGGAAGAGGTTAATGAATCATGTTTTGCGAGCACACATAGGAAAGTTTGTTGTGGTTTATTTTGATGATATCCTAGTGTATAGCAAAAACTTGGATGAGCATGTTGAGCATTTGAGACTTGTACTGACAACAATTAGGGCTGAACATTTATATGCTAATCTTAAGAAATGTGATTTTTGTACAAGAAAACTTATCTTTCTTGAGTTTGTGGTAAGTTCACAGGGGATACAAGTGGATGAGGACAAGGTAAGTGCTATTCGAGATTGGCCAACGCCTGCTACTGTTGGTCAAGTTCGAAGCTTTCATGGTCTTGCAAGCTTCTATAGGAGGTTTGTAAAATATTTTAGCACACTGGCTGCACCGATGACGGTGGTGATTAAGAAGAACGTTCCATTTCATTGGGGCGAGGAGCAAGAGAAGTCTTTTAATATTATTAAACAAAAATTAATTAATGCGCCTTTACTTGTTTTGCCTGATTTTTCTAATACTTTTGAAATTGAATGTGATGCTTCAGGTATAGGTATTGGTGGGGTTTTGATGCAAGGAGGACGACCAGTGACGTACTTTAGTGAGAAACTCAATGGAGCAGCACTGAATTATCCAACGTATGACAAGGAGTTGTACGCGCTTGTGAGGACTTTGGAGATGTGGCAACACTACTTGAGGCCTAAGAAGTTTGTGATCCATACCGATCATGAGTCTCTAAAGTACCTTAGGGGACAACAGAAACTGAACAAGCGGCATGCCAAGTGGGTGGTATTCATAGGTACATTTCCCTACATAATCAAATACAAACAAGGTAAGGATAATGTAGTGGCCGACGCACTATCACGGAGGTACGTATTAATCTATACCTTGGAGTCGAAAATCATGGGATTTGAGCATGTGAAAGAGTTGTATTTGTTGGATGAGGATTTTAAGGAGATATTTGAAACATGTATGCATGGTCCACATGACAAATTTTATTTGCATAATGTGTTTTTGTTTAGAGAAGATAGATTGTGCATTCCTAAGTCATCAATTCGTGAGTTACCTGTGAGGGAGGCACATGGTGGTGGTTTGATGGGGCACTTTGGTGTGGCTAAAACTTTGAGTTGTTTGCATGAGCATTTTTATTGGCCACATATGAAACGTGATGTTGAGCGTGTTTGTGAAAAGTGCATTACTTGTAGACAAGCTAAATCTAGAACACAACCACATGGATTGTATACACCACTTCCTGTTCCTAGTGAACCTTGGATTTATATTTCTATTGATTTTGTTTTAGGTTTGCCGATGACTAAGAAGGGGAGGGATTCAATATTTGTTGTTGTTGATAGATTCTCTAAGATGTCACATTTTATTGCTTGTCATAAAACCGATGATGCATCAAACATTGCAGATTTGTTCTTCAAGGAAGTCGTTAGGCTGCATGGTATGCCTAGGACTATTGTATCTGATCGTGATGTTAAATTTTTGAGTTACTTTTGGAAAACTTTGTGGGCTAAACTTGGCACAAAACTGTTGTTTTCTACTACATGTCATCATCAAACGGATGGACAAACTGAAGTTGTTAATAGGACTCTTGGAACACTTTTGCGTGCTATACTTAAAAAGAACTTGAAAAATTGGGAAGAATGTTTGTCATTTGTTGAATTTGCGTATAATCGTAGCGTGCATTCTACTAAAAATTATTCGCCATTTGAGATTGTTTATGGTTTTAACCCTTTAACTCCTTTGGATTTGATGTCTTTGCCTGTGAGTGAAAGGTCAAACATGGATGGAAAGAAAAAGGCTGAATTTGTTAGGAGTTTGCGTGAGAAGGTTAAGGCTAATATCGAGAAGAAGAATTTACAATACACGAATCAAGCCAACAAGGGAAGGAAAAAGATGGTTTTTGAAAAGGTAGATTGTGTGTGGTTGCACTTAAGGAAGGAAATATTTCCAGAGAAGCGACGTTCGAAGCTCCTACCTAGGGGTGATGGACCATTTCAAGTGCTTGCAAGGATCAACGACAATGCCTACAAACTAGACTTACCAGGTGAGTACAGTGTAAGTTCTACTTTTAATGTTAGTGATCTTTCGTTGTTTGATGTAGGAGATGATCAAGATTTGAGGACAAATCCTTTTCAAGAAGGGGAGGATGATGCAAACGTGGTTGGTCAAGCACCAAAGAAGGCATGGGAGTCGTTGGAGTTGCCCGAAGGACCTATAACTAAGGGACGTAGCAAGAAGTTTAAAGAAGCACTTCAAGGATTCATGGTGAGCTACCAAGGAAGTTCAACAAATGGGGTGTCTAAATTAGAGGAGCTTGGGGAACATGGACACAATGATGGAAGTGTTTGGAATGTAATTCAAGTGTTAAATGATCATGAGGACAGCAGCAAGCGCGCGCATGAACCAGGAACCAGGAACAGGCGCGCCAGCGCGCCACAAGTGGCGCCGCCGCGCGCTCCACCGCGCGGAAACCCGTGCCACCGCGCGCCTTGGAAGAACTTTGCGCGCCCCCGCGCGTGATCTCGTGCCACCGCGCGCCCTTCCGTGTCAAAATTGTTATCTACTTTTATTAAGCCTTTTCACACAACTTTTCTTGTATTTTATTGTTTATATAATGCATTGTATCAATGAAGGAACGGATCATTCAGACTTTAAACATCTTATTGGAGATTTCTCTCAATATTCAAGGCACTTTGCTTTGATCTTCAACACAAATCAAACATATCAAAGATTGTATCTTTGTGGCGTTTGTCGATTGTTTTTCGCACGGATTGTCAAAACAAGTTCTTTGAAGGTTCGTTTGAAATTCGATTGTTTTTATCGTTGATATTTGTTGCTAAGTTATAATCGCTTAGAGGTGAATATCACAAATCGTTACTTGTTTCAAAAGATCGGGACAACATAATCGATTCTTGTTCGTTATTGAATTGAGGGCTCGATTTCAATAATCGTGTTTGCTTTTCATTCGTACGAGGATTCGTATCACGAGGAGTGTCAGAAGAGCTTCGATACTTTGAAGCAAGATCTTATCTCAGCACCAATTTTGGCAATGCCGTCAGGGCCCGGAGATTTTGTTTTGTATACCGATGCTTCGAAGCTCAGTTTGGGCTCAGTATTGATGCAGCATGGGAAGGTGATAGCGTATGCTTCTCGACAATTGAAAGTCCATGAGAAGAACTACCCTACCCACGATCTAGAGTTGGCTGCCGTAGTATTTGCCCTGAAGATTTTGAGGCATTATTTGTATGGAGAGAAGTGCCAGATCTTTACCGACCACAAGAGCCTTAAGTATTTCTTTACGCAGAAGGAGCTGAACATGCGTCAGAGGCGTTGGTTGGAGCTTGTGAAGGATTACGACTGTGACATTAACTACCACCCGGGTAAAGTTAATGTAGTTGCGGATGCATTGAGCAGAAAATTCGCAGTGATGGCTCATTTGACGATTCAGAGACCTCTTCAGCTTGAGATGCAGAGGTTTGATCTAGAGTCATATCCTCGAGGTAGAGTTCCCCGTCTATCTACCTTGACTATTCAGTCCTCTCTCCTTGACCGTATTCACAGTGGTAAGTCAGCAGATGAGCAGTTAGCAAAGTGGAAGCAGAGAGATGAGGCCAAGGGCAGTGTCTTGTATTCAGTCAGCGAAGGTATTGTGAGATACCAAGACAGGATGTGGGTTCCCAACAGTGGTTCTATTCGAGCAGATATTCTATCAGAGGCCCACATGTCGCCGTACTCTATTCATCCAGGGAGTACGAAGATGTACCGAGATCTGCAATCATTGTATTGGTGGCCTGGGATGAAGAAAGAAATCAGACGATTTGTATCCGAGTGTCTGACTTGCCAGTTAGTGAAGGCGGAGCATCAGAAACCAGCAGGTTTGCCTCAAGCCTCTTCCCATTCCCGAGTGGAAGTGGGAGAATGTTGCCATGGACTTCGTGACCGGATTGCCGAAGTCAGTCAGAGGATCAAATGCTATCTGGGTGATTGTAGATCGTCTTACCAAATCAGCGCACTTCTTGCCTATTAAGACGACTTTCACCATGATTCAGTATGCAGAGTTGTATATCCGGGAGATAATCCGACTTCATGGTATTCCAGTTTCTATCGTATCTGACAGAGATCCCAGATTCACTTCCTCATTTTGGAAGAGTTTGCATTCAACCGTACGAAGTTGTTGTTTAGCACAGCTTTTCGTCCGCAGACAGATGGGCAGTCAGAGCGAGTTATTCAGATTTTGGAGGATCTTCTACGTGCTTGTGTTATTGATTTCTCTGGGAGTTGGGAGTCGAACTTGCCATTAGTGGAGTTCACCTATAACAACAGCTTCCAGTCGTCTATTGGTATGGCACCGTATGAAGCACTATATGGCACCGTATGAAGCACTATATAGCCGCAAGTGCAGATCTCCCGTTCATTGGGACAAAGTAGGGGAGAGATCAGAGTTGGGTCCGGAGATTATTCAGCAGGCTGCCGATGTAGTAGTCAAGATCCGGGATAGGATGAGGACTGCTCAGAGTCGACAGAAAAGTTATGCAGATCAGAGGAGGAGAGACCTAGAGTTTGCCGTTGGCGACCATGTCTTTGTGAAGGTAGCACCTATGAAGGGTGTCATGCGGTTCGGAAAGAAAGGGAAGCTCAGTCCGAGATTCATTGGACCATTTGAGATCCTCGACAGAGTTGGGACTCTAGCTTATCGTGTGGCTCTTCCGCCGAATCTGGCCGGAGTAAACAATGTGTTTCACGTCTCTATGCTGAGGAAGTATATGGCGAATCCTTCGCACATCTTGAACTTTGAGCCATTGCAGCTTACTCCGAACCTGTCTTATGAGGAGAGACCAGTGCAGATCTTAGACAGACAGGAGAAGAAGCTTCGGAACAAGCTAGTTAAGCGAGTGAAAGTCAAATGGCTCAACCATTCAGAGGAGGAAGCTACATGGGAGTCTGAGCCAGAGATGAGGAGTCGGTACCCCGAGTTATTCGGTAAGTTTTAATTTCGAGTACGAAATTTCTTTAGGGGGGGGGGGGGGGGGGGGGAGAGTTGTAGAACCCTTAAATTAGACTACGTATAAGCCATGCATAATTCTAGTATTTTAAATTAAAATGATTTTATTGCATGAGTTTTTAAATGCTTTTCTTTAAAATTAATTATTTTATGCAGTAGTTTAAATTTTTATCTTTTCAGTTAATTAAGTGAGGCCGGACTTGAGTTGGAGTTTTGAGATAAAATTTAAGATTTAAGAAATCATTCCCAGAGTTTATTTTAGCTAGCTAATAAGTTAATTCAAGTTAAAAGAAGGTTTAAGGAATTATTTAAGTAACTTGAGGTAAGTAGGAAATAAGTTCATTTAGGTTCCATAATTAAGGTGTTAAGTCCCTAAATTATTTAAAGGATAGGTAAGGCTCTTAAGGTTTAAAATACACTAACTAAACAATATTTTCCTTCCATTTATTAGATTAATTCGGCCACCCCCATAGTGTCACAACAATTCTTTGACAACTCACCACCTTTGACTCCTTCTTTATTATTTCTTGGCATGATAATCCTTTCATCTATTAAATCCCATTAATTAATATTAGATCATTATCCTAGCCTTGTGGACATGTAGAATCGGTCACCCCATCCATTTCCCTCTCCAACAAATCATTTTGATAGCAAACCAATTCAAATTCAAAAGAGAGCAAGACTTGGTCTTGCCATCCCTTTTAAATTGCAACCCCTTCCCTCACTCTCCTAACCATCTCCCCCTCTCCCTCTTCACCGAAACCTGAGAGTGATTCAGAGGAAATTCAGTGTAAAAATCGTGAGGTAGCTAGGGAATAACAAAGAGAGAAAACAAGAAAGAAAGTGCTCCGTCTCCTCCGCGCCGCGTCGTTGCGTTTCTTTTGTTTTCTTCGAAACAGAAAATATCCAGGCATGTGTATATTGCCCTTGCTCTTCAATCAAGTCATATTAACATTTTTTTAAACATTATATGATCATCATTTCCATTACCCGAGACTAAGTTCTCTTACTTTCGCAATATTCTTGGTTTAATTGACTTGTCTTAAAATTATTATTGATGATGTTTTACTAATAAAATTCTTTGCAGAAAATAAGAATACAACAACAAATTGGAAATGATACTTTACTAAGAATAAAATCGATTCCATCTTACAGAAGATAACTTAGAACCAACTAAATCTTGTCATTCTGTAATCCAATTATTCAACTCATAAATTCGGATTCTAGAAAATGATTCAGTTGTAGAAATCTTCTCAATCACATGCCATTCCTTCCATAGCATTGCTTGTAACAGAACATTGTCATCAACCAGGTCTGTAACATGCCTGACTTCAAAACGATCAATGTATTTTCTTGCTGTTGCTACTTGAGCACGAGAACGAGCAGCACCACTACTACTTATCCTCTGCAAATCATGAATTTTGAAACATGTTGACATCACTTTCGTCAAGACATATTCCTCCATCGTGTTCTTCAACTCTTCTAAATAAGGACTTAATTGTTCAGTAACTTGAATATGTGTACTACCGCATGCATCAGAATTACTTGAATCCGACATATTGAACTGTTATTGTCTCACATTTTATCTCTCTCGTCTTGTTTATAGACAGATGACATTAAATGTTGAAGAAACCAAAGAGTCTCAAGTCAACCGAAGTGTTTTTCTCATTTACCCGGGCTTCTTATTTATCAGTTGTTCATTATCAACTGATATCAGTTTGTCATTTATTACTTAATGCTTAACTGATTTCAGTTCTTAGTCAACTTATATAAGTTAGTCTTTCATCAATTCATCTGCTTAAGTTCGCAATTCATATATAACAACTGATGAAATTTATCATTTGCATGAAAGAGAAAAACAAAATTAAGCTTATATAAATACTTCATTCAACCATAAACGTTTGCACGGATTACATCATCATATTTTTCTTCTACAACAATTATCCACGTTTTCAACCAAGTGGATAAAGGTGCGGTAGATGTCTTGATAAAGCTCTGAGAAACAGCTATGCGCTTAAGGATTTTCAGTTCCTTTCGAAGCATTAGCTGATAGATATGACCATCCTTAAAGATGTCCACCCACACAGCTATGTTCAAGTGCTCCCGCACTCTTTTCAACTCTGCCACCAGTTTGGGAGTGGTAGCATCTCCAGTATTATACAAGAACTCAAGCTTCTATAACTTTTCCTAGTAGTGAAGACTCTTATAGAAGACTTCATCTTCTATAACAGCCTTCCTGGTCTCCAGAGCAAACGGCGAAGCACTCGAGCTACTCGTATCTTCCATTCTTCTTGTCTTGAATATCTTCACCAATATAACTGAAACTAACCGTGTTACTTCTATTTATAGACGAAAATCATGGAAGCTGAAGGGTCGTCAACGTTTCAGCAAATGATAATCTTTCTGACCTTTAAATTTATTTTATATCGTCACTTTATTTATTCTAAGCACCGATTAAGGGGGAATAATGGTTTCAAGAGGTTAACTGAGAAGGCAAATGTTAGTAAACTCTCAACTGAAAGGACGCAGTCTTACAACTGATCGTTCAGTTGGGTATTTCACTAATCTTCTCATATAAGTTAACTAATTAACCATATTATATTCCAAATCAAGTGACGTGACTGTCTGCTATCTAATGATGAATCTTATTTTAAAAACGTGGAAGCATTTGAACCGCTCACTTTTTGCACACACGCTTACAGCACACGTACACATATTTTTATTCAAATTTTTTCATGGACTGACACGTGTCCCGAATTTGAGCAGTCACGTACAAATGTACTATGCCTGCTTCAATTCAGTTTTCTTTCTTACGAATACAATCAGTTCTTAAAAGCATAATAATTCCAGAGCTTATCTTTTACGAATTTCAGATCGTTTTATCTTTCGAAATGGCGAATCAAATCCCAGCTCACGTGTTGAACGCTATGGCCATTGATTTTGACTCAGTTTTATCAGTTCAAGAGGCTGAAATTAAGAACGTCTTTCTGAAGATTGAATCTGCTGGTCTCAGGATGTTTTTGGGACAATCTTCGCAGGAGATACACCCCAAGGAAGTAAATGAATTCTATCTGAAAGGGTTTGTCACTACTGATGGAAGTATCTCTTTAACTGTCAATGATCAGCTGTTGATCCTATCTGAAGAGGCATTCGGAGAAATTTTCTCTTTGCCAACTGATGGGTACGTCAGCTTCTCTGAAGTCAAAACATCTGACATTAAGGAAATGCAATCTTTACTATCTGCTGATGGGCGGAAAATCAAAGTTTTCGATCCAAAGAAAGAGCTGAAATCAGAAATTCAGTTATTAGCCGACATTGTGGCGAAAGGCATATTGGCTAAGGCAGGCTCTTATGTTGCCCTTACTCTTGAAAAATTCCAAGTGATGACCATCATCATGGGAGAGAAGAAAGCTAACTGGAGGCATATTATTTTCAATATTCTGAAGAATATGCTTCAATCTACCAAACAATCAAGAGGCTTTGCTATTCCAATCAGTTACCTTCTGAAACTAAAGGGATTGGTAGCTGACAATGCTGGAAAATCATCAAAGTTCAAGGTATTCACTGCCAAGAACATCTTGCCGCCAAAGACCAAACTGAACATTTCTTCCAAACAGTTTTTGAAAATCAAGAAGGAGATTGGGACGCAACAGGCAGCTCTCAAGTCAGTTAAACAGGCCAAAACTTTGGCCCAATTGAAGATTGCAAAACGAAAACTGATTATCAGTGAATCAGATTCGGAGAAAACTCCTTCTCCTAAGCTTTTCAAGAGACCGAGGACGCAAAGAACTAAACCAATAACAGCGGTGGAATTCATTTCAACTGAGAGATTGACTCAATCACCTGCCCAACAGCCTATTCAGGCTATCCCTTTGCAGGTTGTTCCACCTAGTGATTCAGTTACTGAAGAAAAGGCACCCGCTAAAATAAGAGCTCCCTTGACTCATGTAAATCGCCCTACCATTTTGCCTTCGGCCAGATCTAAAGGCATTATATTGAGGGAACAAGTGGAAACCACTCACTCTGGTTTGAATATTCATCACATTCTCACTACTGAAAAAGAAAAGGGCACGCTAGTTGAAAAGCCAAGACCATCTAATGCCATCCAAACTCACATTGACCTGGTTTGGGAACAGGTAAATGCATTTGCCACATCGAAACTAAAATCTTTTGATAGTTGGAAGAGTTTTACAACTGAGATTTTTGCCAAAGAGCTGAAGCACAAATCCCAACTGAAAAAGTTTATTAAACTTGAAGCGATTGTGTTGAAAATAGTCAAAGCTGCTACTATTGCCCAGGCCTTGGAGAGGCAAAAATATTTCTTTGACCAAATTCGAGCCAAAAAGCTAACTAGAATGGTTGAAAAGATGAAATCCAACTACAATCCCATAGGTCCAACTGCATATCATGATAGAGCTGTGTTCACTCAACTGGACTCAGATCTTAGGGGCCTACAAAGGGAAATCAGATTTTGGGAACAGGATCAGGAATTGGTTCTTCCTAAAAAATCCTCCTGTTCAAAAACAGAAGAAGATACATTCTTCTCCCAACAGAAAGAGCCACCTCCACAACCGGTTACTGAAGAACCTGTTCAGGATATGCCACAATCATTTGCTGATAAACATATGTATTCCGAGGATGAATTAACTTTTGTCAATATTGATGAAATCATTCAGAAAGTAGCCCTGGAAGCTCAGCTAGAAGCAATAAATTCAGAATCAGTTGCTCCTTCAACTGAGAAATCAGAACAAGAGGTTCAGATATCATCTGAAGAACCAGTTGAGCCTCTTGTTGCTGAAGAATTAATGCAGCAAGAAATATCTGCTGAGACTGAAAAACAAACTGAAGTGCCCATCCAAACTTCAGAAAAAGAACGAACTGAATCGGAGGAAACTCAATTAATCGTTGAAAATTTTCCAACTGAAAAGCAAGCCCCAGATTTGGTGCAAGAACAACAAGAGACACAAATTTTTGTAGTTACAACTCAGACTGCAGAAGAAGTCATTGAATCAGAAGTCCCTGATCTTACAACTACTGAAACTGAAGTCCAGAACAGGATTCTAGTAATTTCTGATCAAGCTTCTAAAGATCAAACACAGGGAACATCTGATAAGTCACCTCATCCTCAATCCACAGAAATGGATCTTTTCCTTGATGAAATCCAGAATATGCAGAACAATATGCAGCAGATGATTACTGAAATCAAGAAAATTCAATCCACACAATTGTCTCATACTGTCAAATTGGATTCTTCAATTGAATTTGATTCAGCAAAACTGAAAGCCATTCAAGTAAACATGGAGTCTCTTACCCGCACTGTGCTTGAGATGAAAAATAACAGAGGTTTGGCTGAGAGTCTCTCCATTACTCAAGACGTTATCAGCAAACGAGTTGAGCGATTGGAAACTTTTGTTTCTATTAAAATGGAATTGCTGCAGAATCTTTTACAATCTGCTGTCTCAAGTATCTCCTCAGATGTCAAAATTCTTTCCACTGACGTTCGAAGATTATCTGAGAAGATGGATTTGTTTGACAAAAAGGGGGAAGAAATCAAAGAAGCATCTTGAGAAACAGCAGAAGAAACCATCTTGTTAAAAAGCAGTTAATCAGATTATTAGATTAAGCTTTTATTGAATCAAAACCTCTATCAGTTCAAGAAATTCAGATCTTATTTTATCCACATAAAGTTCAGTATTCAGTTATTATTATTTGCTAAGTTTTGTCAAACACCATAAAGGGGGAAATTGTTGAAAACCAGACTCTAAATTCTGGAGTTTGACAAACTGATCAACCAACTGATACACACGATTATATTCAGCAACTGGACTTAACAATTGAAATCAGCTGATCTAATAAAGAAAACTGATCAGTTGGAAACCGATCAGTTGATACATTCAGCCGTATGCTTTTAAGCTAAGCATCCTTCAACTGAACATGTCTCGGAAAAGAACATTCAACCGACAAAGAGACATAGAAGACTGCAACTGAATATGAAATGCCGCACTTCAATCAATACAGCTTAGAACAACGCATTTCGGCTAAAGCAGTTAAGACGCCGCATTACAATAAATAAAGCAAACAATAATGAAGTGGCAATCAACGGATACAAAGATTCAAATATATCTCAAGTTACCGTTGGAAGGGAAGCTTATAAATATGACAGAAGAACAGCTGAAGAACGAAGAAGATCATTCCATTCAAAGCTTGCTGTTATTCTACCAAAATCTTAGCTCACTCTTACTTAATTTATTCTTATCAGTCAAGGCTACAATTTGAGCTCACTAGCACTTTGTAATAATCGTTAAATTCGATAGTGCTAAGATCAGTTACGCACTGAGAACATTTTGTAATACTAAGAGTTTCAGCTTTTGGCAGTGATAAGTCCAAACTGAAGTGGGTCAGTACAAATCTTGTATTCGATCAAAGTCTTTTAGTGGAAATCCTATCCTTGAGATAGAAAGGGTGACGTAGGAGTAATTGAAATCTCCGAACATCCAGAAACAATCCTTGTGTATTTTATTTTTGTATTCTATCTTTCAGTCAGTACTTTCCGCAACTACTTTAGTTTAACTGATTGTCATTGACCAACAAGATTCCGAGAATCAGTTTTTCACCAAACTGAACTCAAAATTCGAAAAGATCAGTTTTAATTGTGAGTGTTTATTCAACCTCCCCTTCTAAACACTCTTGATACGTTAATCGATCCTATCACAATGCTAGCATATATAGTCTCAATGTTGTCCCGGGTCATAAGGACTAATGGTGTACAACCATAAACTAGGACGTTTCCACTCGATAAGTGAGAACCACTTGGAAAGTCCTTTATAGAGGGTTGTTCAGTGCACTCTACAAGGAGAACCTATCTGCATGTTCGGACATCACAATGCCCCCTACCAATGAAACATGGTACTCATATCGCAGATAATAGTCTCGTACTCGAGTGACCTATATCCTTCTTAGCGGCGGCTGAATCGACTAGGAACTGTTTAGAATATACAGTATTGCAAATATGAGTTTCATGATACTTATCATATGATCATCTCATATTCTTTCTACTATTTGTATATTCAAGGACTTTATCTATGCTACTAGCATGAGTATACAGATAAAGATGTGCCAAAACAATAATTTTAAATATTATTAAAATAAATTTTGTTTATACATAGAGTTTCAACATTAACCCTCGGCCAACACTAGGCTCGACGGGCACCTACTCTAACGATGAACCCATGAAGTCAATACCCCAGACATCAAAAAGTTCCACCTCCAAAGTTTAGTGATAACTCGTGGCGTCTAGAAATATCGCCAACTCTTTGGCATTTATCACATGACTTTACTAAAGTATAACTGTCTTTAAACAGATTAGGCCAATAGAAACCTGACTGCAACACATTAGCTGCTGTTCTAGATGCCCCAAAGTGTCCACCATAGGGTGAGGAATGACACTGCTCTAGAATCGTACCTTTTTCTTCCTCTATTACACACAGTCAAATTATCTGATCAGCGCATCTCTTGAACATGAAGGGATCGTTCCACAGATAAAACTTGGCATCATGAAGAAATTTCTTCTTTTGGTGATGAGTTAAATTTCGTGGTAATTCACCTACAGCAAGAAATTAGTTATATCTGTAAACCAAGGATGTGTAACATTTACCTTGAAGAGTTGTTCGTCTGGGAACGACTCATTGATAGCTCCGCCTTCAATTCTTTTTTCCAGCTCTAGGCGTGACAAGTGATCTGCCACCTGGTTCTCACAGCCTTTCTTGTCTTTGACTTCGAAGTCAAATTCTTGAAGTAGTAGTATCCATCGTATCAATCTGGGCTTTGCATCCTTTTTGGCAAACAAGTAACGAATAGCTGCATGGTCAGCAAAAATAGTTACTTTGGTGCCAACGAGATATGTTATGAACTTGTCCAATGCAAACACCACTGCTAGCATCTCTTTTTCAATGGTTGTGTAATTCTGTTGGGCTGCATTAAGTGTGCAACTTGTATAGTAGATGGCCTTGAACATCTTGTCTCGCCTTTGTCCCAATACTGCTCCTACAGCATAGTCGCTAGCATGGCACATGAGCTCAAATGGCTGCTTCCAGTCAGGCACTATCATGATGGGTGCAGAAATCAACGGTGTCTTGATCCTGTTAAATGCCTGCAAACAATCATCGTCAAAAATAAATGTAGAATCTTTTTCTAACAAATTACATAAAGGTCTAGTAATTTTAGAGAAATCTTTAATATAGCGACGATAAAACCCAGCATGTCCCAAGAAACTTCTGATCGCTTTCACATTCTTCGACGGTGGGTGATTTTAAATTGCCACGACTTTGGCTTTGTCCACTTCCATTCCTCTGGCCAAAATCTTGTGCCCAAGCACAATACCTTCTTGAACCATGAAGTGACATTTCTCCCAATTCAAAACTAAATTCTTCGCCTGACATCTCTGCAAAACAAGTGTCAGATTCTGCAAACAATGATCAAATGATGAACCAAGGACATATATATCATCCATGAAAACTTCCATGGTTTCCTCTACCATGTCAGAAAATATGGCCATCGTATATCGCTGAAACGTAGCAGGTGCATTGAAAAGTCCAAATGGCATTCTCCTGAGAGCAAATGTACCGTAGGGGCAAGTGAAGGTAGTCTTCTTTTGATCCTCCGGTGCTATGAAAATTTGATTATAACCTGCATAACCATCTAGAAAGAAATAATAATGATAACCACCTAATCTAATCAAGCATTTGGTCAATAAAGGGAAGGGGGAAGTGATCTTTCCTAGTGGAATCATTCAATTTCTTGTAATCTATACACACTCGCCAACCAGTCACTGGACGAGTTGAAATAAATCATTCCTCTCATTCCTCACCACAGTCACACCTCCCTTCTTAGGCACTACTTGCACTGGTGAAACCCAATAACTGTCAGATATAGCATAAATAACACCAGCATTTAACAATTTTAATACCTCGGCTCTCACCACCTCTTTCATGGCCGGATTAAGCCTTCTCTAATGATCAACATAGGGGGAATAGGAAACCTGCATCAAGATTTTGTGCATACAAACAGTAGGGCTAATCCCCTTTATATCAGAAATTGTCCATCCCAAAGCAGATTTAAACTCTCGCAACACTCTCAACAATCTATCTTTCTCATCAATAGTAAGAGCAGAAATATAATTACCGGGTAGGACGAAATCTCGTCTAAGAATGCATAACACAAGTGACTCGGAAATTCCTTCAATTCAGGAGATGCTTTTGGTACCTCTTTACTCGCATCTTCGAGTAACTCTTTGTGCTGGGCATCAATCTTTTCTTTAGGCAACATATTGAGAGCAAGGAACTCCTCTCTCACGTCCAAGTTCTCTTCATCCACTGTAGACGCTGATTCCAATAAGCATCTCTCCAAGGAGTCTTTCTGTAGAACCCATAAATCAGACTACGTATAAGTCATGCATAATTTCTAGCATTTAAAGTAAAATGATTTTTTATTATTATTGCATGAGTATTTAAATATTTCCTTTAAATTTAATTATTTTACGCAGTAGTTTAATTGTTAGCTTTTCAGTTAATTAAGTGAGGCCGGACTGGAGTTGGAGTTTTGAGATAAAATTTAATATTAGGAAAACATTCCCAGAATTTATTTTAGCTAACTATTAAGTTAATTTAATGTAACACCTCTGACCAGTTTTAATAAAATAACAGTGGAATTTAAAATTTTCTTAAAAGAAAGAATGATTTAAAATACATTTCAATATATAATCAAAAGTATATACATGATCAATGAAATGATACAACAAAATACAAAATATCATTTTTGTGATCATGTCCAAAATGCTAACAAAAATAGCCTTCTTCCTTCTCTCTCTTCTGCATATGACTCCGGCCCCATTCAACGTCCCGGCTCGTCGCTCTTATCTGCATCACATCAAATAACTGAAATGATTATAAAACTCAGCAAGCGGAACTCTTACATAACAATGAATACATAACATACTCTGAAAAACATGACTTTGAAAACATTGAATACCATCAACTCTGAAACATGAATAACATAGCATGAATAACAATAACGATGGTATTTCTCTTTTCTCTGATGGATTGATATCTAAATAGTATCTCTGTCTCTGTACCTATATCCCATCGATATGAATCGATACTCTGTTGGGATATAAGCCTATAGTCGTTGATCAACTAATTGCATGCAATCTCGGTCTATGTATCTGTCAATCCAATAAATCATTTGAACTCTCTCTTTGGCATTTCATCAAACACTTTGCATACTCGTTCTTTTGTATTCCCTTTTTCACAATTGAGACATAAAATGCCTCTAATATACAACAAAGTGTATTAATACATAGCATGAATCAAATGGAAGGGAATAACATGTTAAAACCATTAAAACACAATACATATATTTTCATGTGAGCACAAGGAAATGAATTCCACTTACAACCAATTGAAACCTTGAATCTAATCTCTTGATACACAACCTACAACAATAAACCATGTATTGCACCATCAACAACTCAATAAACACAAACCCATAACATTAAATCCATAAACCAACATAATCAACAAACCCATGGTTTCCCAATCATCATAATCCAAGAATAAACAAAGCCACAAGCTTACCTTAGCTTCTTGAACCCAAAATAACCTTGTTCTAACTTCAATAATCCAACAATAGGCTAGAACCAAAGAAAGGAAGAAAGAAATGAAGAAACCCTAGGTCACTTTGCTGAAGAAATCGAGAAGAAGGGGTGAAAATGAGAGAAAAGTGAACCAACTCATGATTTATATCACTTAAATCTCAAAAACACGCTTCTACTGTTCACGACCGCAGGTGCGCTAACATTATTACCGCAGGTGCGCTGAGCTTACTGGAAAACATCACAAATCTGGAAGCATCGACCGCGGGTGCGATGCCGTTTATACCGCGGGTGCAGTCTTGCTTCTGTCCCACCACCTCAGGTGCGGTGCCTTTTCCAGTGCGGGTGCACTCTATTTTGTAGCCATCAATAAACTCTATGCAACAAAAATCGAATCTTAACGCTGCTTCTCCTCGTAATTCGGCAACACTCCCGACAAGAAAGTTGCACCTCTATATATAGTCTAACCACCCCAATTGGCCTCATACCAATTGGCTCAATATACTAATTACCATGAATTAAATCGCAACAATGCTACAACACAACTACACAACACTTATATCAACAATACTATAAACCATAAATCACAACTCTTAACATCAAAACTATACTAAAACTTAACCAAATAGTCAATGATCATACAAAATCTTAAACCGTACCGTTCACCAGGCTTGGCTATTACAATCTCCCCTCCTTAAAGGAATTTCGTCCTCGAAATTGACGTCACTGCGCAAACAACTCAGGATATTTCCCTCTCATCTCATCCTCTGGTTCCCACGTGGCTTCTTCAATCAACTGATTCCTCCAAAGGACTTTAACAATGCCGATCTCTTTGTTTCTCAACACTTTAACTTTGCGATCCAGAATCTGAACTGGAATCTCTTGGTACGTCAAATTCGGCGTCAAATCCAATGGCTCGTGGCGAAGAACATGGGAAGGATTGGCATTATACTTCCTGAGCATGGAGACATGAAAAACATTATGAACTCTATCAAGATCTGGTGGTAGGGCTAACCTGTAGGCTCGATCACCAACTCTATCCAAGATTCAAATGGGCCAATAAATCTTGGACTCAACTTTTCCTTCTTGCCAAACCGCATTACACCCTTAAGAGGTGCAATCTTCAAGAACACGTGATCACCAACCTCAAATTGCAATGGCCTATGTCTTACATCAGCATAACTCTTCTGTCTCATCTGTGTTGTCTTCATCCTCTCTCGAATAACAGCAACAACATCAGCTGTCTGTTGGACCAACTCTGGACCTAACATCTTCCTCTTGCCAATCTCGTCCCAATACAAGGGAGATCTACACTTTCTGCCATAAAGTGCTTCATACGGTGCCATGCCAATCGTCACTTGGTAGCAATTATTGTACGTGAACTCAACAAGAGGTAATTTGGAATCCCAGCTACCAGGATAATCGATAGTACAAGCTCTGAGCATATCCTCTAAAATCTGAATAACTCTCTTTGATTGACCGTCGCTCTGGGGGTGATATGCTGTACTAAATGCTAACCGTGAACCCATAGCTCTGTGAAAACTCTTCCAAAACTCTGAAGTAAATCTAGGGTCATGATCAGACACGATCGACACAAGAACACCATGAAGTCTAACAATCTCAGCTATGTAATCTTCGGCATACTGGTTCATGGAATACGTCGTCTTGACTGGGAGAAATTGCGCTGACTGGGTCAATCGATCAACGATAACCCAAATAGAGTTATAACCTTTCTGCGTTCTGGGAAGACTAGTCACGAAGTCCATCGTAATGTGCTCCCATTTCCATTGAGGAATCGGCAATGATAGTAATGTCCCAGCAGGTCTCTGATGCTCGATCTTCATCTGCTGACAAGTTAGGCACTGAGAAATAAACATGGCAATATCCTTCTTCATACCTGGCCACCAATAGAGTCTACGAAGATCCTGATACATCTTGTTGCTACCTGGATGTATCGAGTATGGTGCGGTATGTGCCTCTGTCAAGACGTCTCGCCGAATATCATCACCAGCAGGAATACAAATACGGCCTCTGAATGTCATCAAACCATCTTTATTCATCCCAAACTCTGAATTACCTCTCTCCTCTGCTCTGGCTCTCATCTCTATCAACTGTAAATCATTGGCCTGCTCTCTACGGATTCTGTCCGTCAATGTAGTCCGAATGACCAACGCTGAAAAGCGAGCAATGGTTCCTGGAACCACCAAAGCTATCTCCTCTCGCTGCAAGTCTAACAACAACGGCTTCTGGATCATAGAACTCAAAGAAGAACTTGACTTACGGCTCAATGCATCTGCTACAACATTCGCCTTCCCTGGGTGATAACTAATCGTCACATCATAATCTTTGACAAGCTCTAACCACCGTCTCTGTCGCATATTAAGTTCTTTCTGAGAAAACAAATACTTCAAACTCTTGTGGTCCGTGAAAATTTGTGAAGGGGCCTAAAACTCCTTTCTTGAAAATTTGCGGAAAATTAAAAATTTTCTTTTTAAAAGAACTTAAATGGCCTCATTCATAAAAATCACTGGTGAATCAAGTTCCATATTTCAAAATAATAGCAGCGGAAGAAAATAAAGTTTGCCAAAAATCACAATTTAAAAATATCCAACAACTGATAAAAATTGTTTGCGAAGAAAATAACAACTGCTGCTCTGAGGTCCTCGGGTGCCACTACTGCCGACCCAAGCTGGCTCACTGGTCCCCGCCCTCGGCCCTGGCCTCATCAGTACCTACAACAATCAAGTCTAGTGAGCCTAAAGACTCAGCATGCATAAATCGCAGGTAACGAGTAAAAATCTGAATTTAAAATATGCATGAGATAAAATATCCTGTCCTGAGGCATACTGAAAATAATCTGTACTGAGCAATTATAATACGTGCATAACTGAACTGGAAATCACTGTAAAAATATTTGCTCCTTGGAGCCTGTACTGAAATATCTGATAAAATTTTCTGTTGAGATTATGTTTTACGCCTGTGGCCACTGCACTAAGCTGAACTGATCGGTAACTGGCTACCGGGGAGGCTGAAACTGATCTGAGCTGGCCGGTCACTGGCGACCGGGTGGTACCATACTGAACTGATCGGTCACTGGCGACCGTATAAAATAACACTCCCACATAGTGAATGAACCACAAGCCATATTGCATAAATCTCAAAAATAATCATTTTCTATTTAATGCACGTAAAATAATTAACTGACATAATGAAAATTCCTGTAATTTTACCAACTGGATTGGATTGGATCGTTCCCAGGCTCGCTGCAACCTAACTGTGCCATGAAAAATATGCAATAGCTTAAACTTAACCAACTATGCAATTTACGTTCAAAAGATGCGACTATGACGCCTAATGACTTCGCATTTAATCATGACTCCGAGCCAACCTGAACCGACACTGAACCGACGTATAGTCATGATTAAAATACGCTGAAAAATCATAAAATAATGTTCCTAAAATGATAGGGTCGAAATCTAGGTGGAATGGAGGCCAAAACACGAAACGCTCTTTCGAGAGTCAATTTGGCACATTGCACCGTAAATTCTCGTACGACCTCAAAAATGATCCAAATGACGAACGGTCAAAAACATGACCTTCCCAACTCAATGAGGCACTGTCCAGTCCAAGGCCATGGGCTAAAAGCCAACCAAGAACTCAAACGACGCTTCTGAACAGCAGCATACTTGCTGTCAAAAATACAGCAGCTGCGCACTTGTTTTTCCTTGTGTCGTTTTCGAGGCTACCGGCCATTGGGGCGTGAACCACCGACCAGAGACTCTTACCAACATCCCAAGGAATGATTTGAACCATGGCTAAGGGCCCTAGGCCAGCCACAATCCGCATCACACCAAATCTTAACCGAAGGGTCCAACCGAGAGCAACGTGCATGCGTGTGTAGTGTTTATGCTATGATCGATGTCTTGCGTCGTTCCAGTGGCCATTTGATTGACCATGGCACGATCTAGACATCTAGGAGCATGATATGAACCGTGGCTAAGGGCCATAGGCCAACCAAGATCCACACCAAGCCACAAAAGAAACGAACCATATGCTGAAAAATGGAAGGGCCGAATGGGGAAAGGGGCTGTTCTTGTTGATTATTTAAAAACCGATGAGCCATGGACCAAGCCACCAAAAGGGCAACTTAGTCACGTCTTAGACATGCTAGGGAAGTGATCCAACCATGGCTAAAGGCCCTTGGGGCAGCCAAGATCAGATCCACAACCCTTGACACAAAACTGAAATTTCGAATCACATTTCTGCACTTATGGGGAACTTGCTGTCATTCTGAATTTCCAGCAAGCATGGGGCTGGTTTGAATGGACCAACATGGTCCTAATGCATCCTACTACATGTATACAAGCCGCCTTGGGAGCCTGGAGTCGATCCAATACCTGAAACCATCAAAACTCAGAAAAACGTGAAGCTTGTCAAGGGAAGGGCCGAAATTCTGCATGTGTGTTCCAAAATATTTTGACATGTATCTCGGTTTTTGCTTGCTAAAACATGATCATGTACTGAAAAATAAATGATAATATGACTTGATTGAGGTTTGAAAGAAATCTAGACATGCCTGGTTTCGTTTTGAAAGAAAACGAACGAAACAACGACGACGAGGCACGGAGGAGGTGGAGCGCTTCTCTTGCTCTTTCTAGTTCTCGATTTTTTTCTTGCCTTCCCTCTAGCTAAGACTCACGATTTTTACACTGAAAATGGATCTGAATGGTGAGGTATTTCGGTGGAGAGGGAGAGGGATTGAGTGGTTATGAAGGTGAGGAGAAGGGTGCACAAAAATAGGATCATATCAAGACCAAGTCCACTCCCCTTTTGAATTTGAATTTTGAATTGATATCAAATGAGTTGGTGGATGCTTCTAGGAGGTGGTGGCCGAAATTTTGCTTATTTTCTAGTCTAGGATATGTCCATTAATTAATTAAATTGTGCTCCCAAAAATCCTAGAATTATCCTACAACTTACATGCAAAGAAATGGTCAAAAGGTTGATGAGTTGGCAATTAAATTGTCTAGCAATTATGGGGGCCGAAAATTGCAATAAAATGAAGGGGAAATATTGTTATCTAGTCAACTAATAATCCTTGAAAGCCTTACTAATCCTTTAATTAATTTAGTGAGCTAACCCATTAATTTAATAACTTAAATGAGTTCATTTCTTAATCACCTCAAATAATTAAATTAAAATCCTCAACTAACTTAAATAATTCCTTAAACTTCTTTTTAACTTAAATGAACTTACTTGCTAGCTAAATTAACTTCTGGAAATATTTCTCAAATCTTAAATTCTATCTCAAAACTCCAACTCCAGTCCGGCCTCACTGAAATAACTGAAATGCTAAAAATCAAACTGCTGAACTGAAATAATAAATAATTAACTTCAAACAAATGCATTTAAAATAATCATGCAATGAAGTCAATTAAATTTAAAAATCTAGAATTATGCATGGCTTATACGTCTACTGATTTACGGGTTCTACAATCCTTCCCCCCTTAAGTAAATTTCGTCCTCGAAATTAGAACTCACCGAATAACTCAGAGTATCGACTTCTCATCTCCGGCTCAGACTCCCACGTAGCTTCCTCCTCTGAATGGTTGAGCCATTTGACTTTGACTCGCTTAACCAACTTGTTCCGAAGTTTCTTCTCCTGTCTGTCTAGGATCTGCACGGGTCTCTCCTCATAAGATAAGTTCGGAGTAAGCTGCAACGGCTCGAAATTCAGCACATGGGAAGGATTTGCCATATACTTCCTCAGCATGGAAACGTGAAAGACATTGTGTACTCCGGCCAGATTTGGCGGAAGAGCCACACGATACGCTAGCGTCCCAACTCTGTCGAGGATCTCAAACGGTCCAATGAATCTCGGACTGAGCTTCCCTTTCTTGCCAAATCTCATGACACCCTTCATAGGTGCCACTTTCACGAAGACATGATCGCCCACTGCAAACTCTAACTCTCTCCTCCGCTGATCGGCATAACTCTTCTGTCGGCTCTGGGCAGTCCTCATCCTATCACGGATCTTGACTACTACATCTGCTGCCTGCTGAACCATCTCTGGACCCAACTCTGCTCTCTCTCCTACTTCATCCCAATGAACAGGAGATCTACACTTGCGGCCATACAGTGCTTCATACGGAGCCATACCTATAGACGACTGGAAACTGTTGTTATAGGTGAACTCTACCAATGGTAAGTTCGACTCCCAACTCCCAGAGAAATCAATGACGCAAGCACGGAGAAGATCCTCTAAGATCTGAATAACTCGCTCCGACTGCCCATCCGTCTGCGGATGGAAAGCTGTGCTAAACAGCAACTTCGTACCCAAAGTCGAATGCAAACTCTTCCAAAACGAGGAAGTGAATCTGGGATCTCTGTCGGATACGATAGAAACTGGAATACCGTGGAGTCGGACTATCTCTCGGATATAAAGCTCTGCATACTGAACCATGGTGAAAGTCGTCTTAATAGGCAAGAAGTGCGCTGATTTGGTAAGACGATCTACAATCACCCAGATAGCATTCGATCCTCTGGCTGACCTCGGCAATCCGGTCACAAAGTCCATGGTAACATTCTCCCACTTCCACTCGGGAATAGGGAGAGGCTTGAGCAAACCTGCTGGTCTCTGATGCTCGGCCTTCACTAACTGGCAAGTCAGGCACTCGGATACAAAACGCCTGATGTCCTTCTTCATTCCTGGCCACCAATACAATAGCTGCAGATCTTTGTACATCTTCGTACTCCCAGGGTGAATGGAGTACGGGGACGTATGGGCCTCTGATAAGATGTCTGCTCGGATAGAATCACTGCTAGGAACCCATATCCTATCTCGGTATCTCACAATACCGTCGCTGACTGAATACAAAACACTGCCCTTAGCTTCATCTCTCTTGTTCCACTGTGCCAACTGCTCATCTGCTGCCTGACCGCTGCGAATACGGTCAATAAGAGAGGACTGGATAGTCAAGGTAGATAAACGAGGAACTCTACCTCGAGGGTAAGTCTCAAGATCAAACCTCTGCATCTCGATCTGAAGAGGTTTCTGCATCGTCAAATGAGCCATCACTGCGACTTTCCTGCTCAAAGCATCCGCAACTACATTAGCTTTACCCGGGTGGTAGCTAATGTCACAATCGTAGTCTTTCACAAGCTCCAACCAACGTCTCTGACGCATGTTCAGCTCCTTCTGCGTAAAGAAATACTTGAGGCTCTTATGGTCGGTAAAGATCTGGCACTTCTCCCCATACAGATAGTGCCTCCAAATCTTCAAAGCAAAAACTACGGCCGCTAACTCCAGATCATGGGTGGGGTAGTTCTTCTCGTGGATTTTCAGCTGTCGAGAAGCATACGCTATCACTCTCCCATGCTGCATCAAAACTGCACCTAAACCAAGCTTCGAAGCATCGGTATAAAGGACAAACTCGCCGGATCCTGACGGTACAGCCAAAACGGGTGCTGAGATAAGAGCTTGCTTCAAGGTATCGAAGCTCTTCTGACACTCCTCGCTCCACACAAACTTCACATTTTTCTTGGTCAGTGCTGTGAGTGGAACGGCAATGGAGGAGAATCCCTGGATGAATTTCCTGTAATATCCTGCTAGCCCAAGGAAACTGCGGATCTCGGATGCATTCTGAGGCACAACCCAATCTCTGACTGCTGCAACTTTCGCCGGGTCTACCTCAATGCCACTGCTAGAAACAATGTGGCCCAAGAACGCCACCTTCTCTAACCAGAATTCGCACTTACTGAACTTTGCGAATAGTTTATGTTTCTGCAATGTCTGCAACACTATGGTCAGATGCCTGCTGTGCTCCTCCCGATTCTTGGAGTAGACGAGAATGTCATCTATGAACACTATCACAAACTGGTCGAGGTACGGCTGAAATACGCGATTCATTAGATCCATGAAGATTGCTGGCGCATTCGTCAGACCGAACGGCATCACTAGGAACTCGTAGTGACCATAACGAGTCCTGAAAGCTGTCTTCAAGACATCAGCATCTCTCACCCTCAACTGGTGATAACCGGAACGCAGATCTATCTTGGAGAAAATCGAAGCTCCCTGCAACTGGTCAAACAGATCCTCAATCCTCGGCAGTGGGTATTTATTCTTCACTGTAACCCTGTTCAACTCCCGGTAGTCAATGCAAAGCCTCATCGAGCCATCCTTCTTTTTCACGAATAAGACCGGCGCGCCCCATGGAGAAAAGCTCGGGCGAATGAACTCCTTGTCAAGAAGTTCCTGAATCTGCTTCTTAAGCTCTGCCATCTCTGTCGGTGCTAGACGGTACGGTGCTTTGGATATCGGAGCCGTTCCTGGCATAAGCTCAACGGAAAACTCCACCTCTCTCTCTGGTGGCATACCAGAGACGTCTTCGGGAAAAACGTCTAAGAAATCTCTAACAATCGGAACATCTGAGGCTGACTGGCTGGGTTCCTCGGGGACAGATAAAAAGGTTGCTAGAAATGCCCGACACCCTCTATGCATGAGCTTCCTAGCCTGAACATAAGGAATAATGCGCGGTAAGGAAAAGTACCTGTCCGGCTCAAATAAGAACTGCTCCATTCCAGGCGGTCGGACAAGAACGGATCTCCGCTGGAAGTCTATCAACACTCTGTTCCTCAATAGCCAGTCCATCCCTAGGATGATGTCAAATTCCGGCATCGGTAGCACAATCAGATCCGCATAAACAAGATTACCGTGCAACTCAAGGTCTATATCTCGGATAACATTGGTAGCTGCCATCTCCTCTCCTGACGGCAACACTACTGAAAAGGCTGTATCTAGCCCAATGGTCTGGATCTTGAGAAAGTTTGCAAAGACCTCCGAAATAAATGAGTGAGTGGCCCCTGAATCTATCAAGGCCTTGGTAGCGGAACCAGATATAAAAATTCTCCCTGAAAGAGCGGAGCTCTAAGTTGAATCCCACTACAAGATCTAAACTTATAGACATGCAAAGGTCTAGGTTCCTCTAGCTTAATTTCCCCGAAATAAATCTGAGTAGAGCATGCAATCCTATAACAGTTCTAAGTTCAAAATCTAAATCCCGATTCCCAAAACGCGGAAATTCAAATAATAACTTAAAGTTTAAAGGTACCTGTCAACAACATAGTCTCCGGGTTGGCTTCCGCGGCATGGAGAGCAAAGACTCTGCCTTGGGTAGGCAGATTCCTCTGAGGGCACTGCAGCAACATGTGGTCTGGACTGCCACACTTAAAACACTTTCCTGAGCCAGCCATACATGCTCCAGGATGGCGACGTGAGCACCTGGGACAGACTGGGTGCTCCTGAGTCCTCGGGGCTGGGCGTCCCCGCTGCTGCTGCTGCTGCTGCTGCTGGCCTCTGTTCCTGGGCGGTCCATGAAAAGGCCTCTTATTCTGCTGCTGATGCTGATGAGGAGGAGGGCGGTGCGGTGCCTGGACTGGGCGCTTGCCCTGGCGATCCCTCTCGATATCCCGCAGATCCTGCTCTGCGGCTAAGGCCTTGGAGACGGCAACCTCATAAGTAGCAGGGTCAGATACCCTAACATCCCGGCGCAAGATCGGCCGTAAACCCACCAGGAAGTGCATCAGCTTGGCTTTGGCATCATTCGCTATCAGGGGCACAAAGTGACAGCCCCTCTCTAACTTACGGATAAACTCCGTAACCGACATATCCCCCTGTCTCAGGCTCATGAACTCGGTGGTCAGCCTGGTGCGAACCTCCTCAGCAAAATACTTGGAGTAGAAAACCTCCGTAAAACGGGTCCAAGAAAGTGTAGCCAATGTAAGGGCTACCGAAGCTCCTTCCCACCATAAGCGGGCGTCTCCAGTGAACAAGTAGGTGGCACATCGGACTCGGTCTGCGTCCCCCAGCTCCATAAAATCAAAGATAACCTCGAGGGATTTGATCCATCCCTCGGCAACCATGGGGTCAGATGCCCCAGAGAATTCCTTCGGGCGCATCTTCATGAATCGCTCATACACTGCCTCGGGCCCTGTCGGCCTGGCTGCGGCTGCGGCTACGGCTGCGGCATTGCCCCCCGCAAACTGTGCGAAGAACTGTGCCATCCCAGCTAACATCTGGGCACTCATGTCCGGTGGGGGCGGTGGAGGAGGTGGTAGGTCTCCCTCCGGTCTATGCTCCTCTCTGTCCTCTCGGCGAGGCTCCACCTCTCTGTTGCGCTCTAAGATGCGTCTAGGGGGCATACTGGTCCAACATAACCCATACGTAACTAACATGCATAATTCCATAATTTATTTTAAATGAACTCTGAAATACTGAAAATCTGGAAGCATGCTGACAAAATAATTCATGCTATAACTGAAATGCTGAACAAAATGCTGAACTGAAAAACTTACAGACCAAAGGCGTGGCTTCGTGAGCTTCTCGCGGTCAGTAGTAGTGAAACCCTATACAGAACCTGGCTCTGATACCAACTGTGAAGGGGCCTAAAACTCCTTTCTTGAAAATTTGCGGAAAATTAAAAATTTTCTTTTTAAAAGAACTTAAATGGCCTCATTCATAAAAATCACTGGTGAATCAAGTTCCATATTTCAAAATAATAGCAGCGGAAGAAAATAAAGTTTGCCAAAAATCACAATTTAAAAATATCCAACAACTGATAAAAATTGTTTGCGAAGAAAATAACAACTGCTGCTCTGAGGTCCTCGGGTGCCACTACTGCCGACCCAAGCTGGCTCACTGGTCCCCGCCCTCGGCCCTGGCCTCATCAGTACCTACAACAATCAAGTCTAGTGAGCCTAAAGACTCAGCATGCATAAATCGCAGGTAACGAGTAAAAATCTGAATTTAAAATATGCATGAGATAAAATATCCTGTCCTGAGGCATACTGAAAATAATCTGTACTGAGCAATTATAATACGTGCATAACTGAACTGGAAATCACTGTAAAAATATTTGCTCCTTGGAGCCTGTACTGAAATATCTGATAAAATTTTCTGTTGAGATTATGTTTTACGCCTGTGGCCACTGCACTAAGCTGAACTGATCGGTAACTGGCTACCGGGGAGGCTGAAACTGATCTGAGCTGGCCGGTCACTGGCGACCGGGTGGTACCATACTGAACTGATCGGTCACTGGCGACCGTATAAAATAACACTCCCACATAGTGAATGAACCACAAGCCATATTGCATAAATCTCAAAAATAATCATTTTCTATTTAATGCACGTAAAATAATTAACTGACATAATGAAAATTCCTGTAATTTTACCAACTGGATTGGATTGGATCGTTCCCAGGCTCGCTGCAACCTAACTGTGCCATGAAAAATATGCAATAGCTTAAACTTAACCAACTATGCAATTTACGTTCAAAAGATGCGACTATGACGCCTAATGACTTCGCATTTAATCATGACTCCGAGCCAACCTGAACCGACACTGAACCGACGTATAGTCATGATTAAAATACGCTGAAAAATCATAAAATAATGTTCCTAAAATGATAGGGTCGAAATCTAGGTGGAATGGAGGCCAAAACACGAAACGCTCTTTCGAGAGTCAATTTGGCACATTGCACCGTAAATTCTCGTACGACCTCAAAAATGATCCAAATGACGAACGGTCAAAAACATGACCTTCCCAACTCAATGAGGCACTGTCCAGTCCAAGGCCATGGGCTAAAAGCCAACCAAGAACTCAAACGACGCTTCTGAACAGCAGCATACTTGCTGTCAAAAATACAGCAGCTGCGCACTTGTTTTTCCTTGTGTCGTTTTCGAGGCTACCGGCCATTGGGGCGTGAACCACCGACCAGAGACTCTTACCAACATCCCAAGGAATGATTTGAACCATGGCTAAGGGCCCTAGGCCAGCCACAATCCGCATCACACCAAATCTTAACCGAAGGGTCCAACCGAGAGCAACGTGCATGCGTGTGTAGTGTTTATGCTATGATCGATGTCTTGCGTCGTTCCAGTGGCCATTTGATTGACCATGGCACGATCTAGACATCTAGGAGCATGATATGAACCGTGGCTAAGGGCCATAGGCCAACCAAGATCCACACCAAGCCACAAAAGAAACGAACCATATGCTGAAAAATGGAAGGGCCGAATGGGGAAAGGGGCTGTTCTTGTTGATTATTTAAAAACCGATGAGCCATGGACCAAGCCACCAAAAGGGCAACTTAGTCACGTCTTAGACATGCTAGGGAAGTGATCCAACCATGGCTAAAGGCCCTTGGGGCAGCCAAGATCAGATCCACAACCCTTGACACAAAACTGAAATTTCGAATCACATTTCTGCACTTATGGGGAACTTGCTGTCATTCTGAATTTCCAGCAAGCATGGGGCTGGTTTGAATGGACCAACATGGTCCTAATGCATCCTACTACATGTATACAAGCCGCCTTGGGAGCCTGGAGTCGATCCAATACCTGAAACCATCAAAACTCAGAAAAACGTGAAGCTTGTCAAGGGAAGGGCCGAAATTCTGCATGTGTGTTCCAAAATATTTTGACATGTATCTCGGTTTTTGCTTGCTAAAACATGATCATGTACTGAAAAATAAATGATAATATGACTTGATTGAGGTTTGAAAGAAATCTAGACATGCCTGGTTTCGTTTTGAAAGAAAACGAACGAAACAACGACGACGAGGCACGGAGGAGGTGGAGCGCTTCTCTTGCTCTTTCTAGTTCTCGATTTTTTTCTTGCCTTCCCTCTAGCTAAGACTCACGATTTTTACACTGAAAATGGATCTGAATGGTGAGGTATTTCGGTGGAGAGGGAGAGGGATTGAGTGGTTATGAAGGTGAGGAGAAGGGTGCACAAAAATAGGATCATATCAAGACCAAGTCCACTCCCCTTTTGAATTTGAATTTTGAATTGATATCAAATGAGTTGGTGGATGCTTCTAGGAGGTGGTGGCCGAAATTTTGCTTATTTTCTAGTCTAGGATATGTCCATTAATTAATTAAATTGTGCTCCCAAAAATCCTAGAATTATCCTACAACTTACATGCAAAGAAATGGTCAAAAGGTTGATGAGTTGGCAATTAAATTGTCTAGCAATTATGGGGGCCGAAAATTGCAATAAAATGAAGGGGAAATATTGTTATCTAGTCAACTAATAATCCTTGAAAGCCTTACTAATCCTTTAATTAATTTAGTGAGCTAACCCATTAATTTAATAACTTAAATGAGTTCATTTCTTAATCACCTCAAATAATTAAATTAAAATCCTCAACTAACTTAAATAATTCCTTAAACTTCTTTTTAACTTAAATGAACTTACTTGCTAGCTAAATTAACTTCTGGAAATATTTCTCAAATCTTAAATTCTATCTCAAAACTCCAACTCCAGTCCGGCCTCACTGAAATAACTGAAATGCTAAAAATCAAACTGCTGAACTGAAATAATAAATAATTAACTTCAAACAAATGCATTTAAAATAATCATGCAATGAAGTCAATTAAATTTAAAAATCTAGAATTATGCATGGCTTATACGTCTACTGATTTACGGGTTCTACAAAATTTCACACTTTTCGCCATATAAATAATGTCTCCAGATTTTCAAGGCGAAAACCACAGCTGCCAGCTCCAGATCATGCGTAGGATAATTTTTCTCGTAGTCTTTCAATTGACGAGAAGCATAGGCTATAACCTTTCCACGTTGCATCAGCACTGCACCAAGACCCTTCTTCGACGCATCGGTATAAACAACAAAGTCTTCTGAACCACTGGGCATTGCAAGTACAGGAGCTGTCGTCAACCTATCTTTGAACTCCTGGAATCCACTTTGGCATTCATTGGACCACTCAAACTTCACAGTCTTCCTCGTCAGGTTGGTTAACGGCAGGGCAATCTTGGAAAAATCTGCAATAAAACGACGATAATAACCCGTCAAACCAAGAAAACTGCGTACCACTGATACAGTGGTAGGGATAGGCCACTTCTGAATCGCCTCAATTTTCACTGGATCAACAGCTATACCATCCTTCGAGACAACATGGCCTAAGAAAGAAATCTGCTCCAACCAGAAATCACATTTCTTCAACTTTGCATACAACCTCTTCTCTCTCAACAACTGTAGAACTACTCTGAGGTGCTCTGCATGAAGCTCTCTGGTCTTGGAGTAAATCAATATGTCATCGATGAAAACAATGACAAAGCTATCCAAATACGGCTTAAAGACTCGGTTCATAAGATCCATGAAGACTAAAGGAGCATTGGTCAGACCGAATGACATCACAAGAAATTCATAATGACCGTACCTGGTCCGAAACGCCGTCTTAGGGATATCAGACTCCCTAACCTTCAACTGATAATAGCCAGATCGCAAATCAATCTTCGAAAACACTGTAACCCCCTGCAGTTGGTCAAAAAGATCGTCTATTCGCGGCAACGGATATTTATTCTTAATCGTCACTTTGTTGATTTCTCTATAATCAATGCAATGCCGCAAAGACCCATCTTTCTTCTTGACGAAAAAAACCGGAGCTCCCCAAGACGAAGAACTCGGCCGAATAAAACCTTTATCCAATAGATCCTGCAACTGAGTCTTCAACTCTTTCATCTCTGAAGGGGCCATTCTATACGGAGCCTTAGAAATAGGAACTGTACCCGGAACTAGATCAATCACAAACTCTACATCTCTGTCCGGCGGTAAACCCGGCACATCATCCTCAAATACATCAGGAAATTCTCTCACAACATCAATATCATCAATATTCAACTTAACCATTCTATCCATATCAACAATCGAAGCCAAAAACCCATCACAACCTCTAAACAACAACTTCTTAGCCTCAAGACACGAAATAAATGGAAGGACCAGCGAAGTACCTGCACTGGCGAGCATACCTTCCTTATCTCCATCATCTGCAAATTTCACAGTCTTGGCAAAGCAATCAATCACTGCACGATAGGTTGATAGCCAATTCATGCCAAGTATAATATCAAACGCAACCATCGGAATAACAATCAAATCGGCATAGACCACTCGTTCATCAATTTGAACAGAGCACGCATACACAATAGATGTCAGGCACAACACATCTCCCGAAGGCAATACAACATTAAACTGGAGGGGAAGAATAGAAGGAACTAAACCCAAAGATCTCAAAAATAGTTCAGACATAAAAGAATGAGTAGCACCTGTATCAATCAATGTCGTAGCTACTTTGCCTGAAATTAAAATAGTGCTAGAGATCACAGAAGAATCGTGGTTTATACCTTCGTTCGTCATGGTGAAGATGCGACCCTGCACCTTCTCTTTACTCGATCCTCCTGGACAATCCTTGGCAATATGGCCTGCAGTGCCACATCGATAGCAAGTATGAGTACCACATCTGCACTCTCCCCTATGTTGCCTACTGCACTTGGGACACAACGGCTTCTCTGGATCAGATGAAACTGTCGGTGCTTTAAAACTCGGCTCTAACTTGCCTTTCCCTTTGAAATTGCCTTTTCCTCTTTGGTTCAAACCCTGACCCCTTTGAGCAATGGCCTGCTGCCTCGCCTGTCTCTCCCTGGCAATGTCTTTCTCATCTTGCTCGGCCAACAATGCTTTAGCAACAATCTCTTTAAATGTCACCGCTTTGGACATATTGATGTCCCTTCTGATCTCTGCTTGAAGGCCTCTAATGAAATGAGCACCCTTATCTTTGTCATTGGAGGCAATGTATGGGGCAAACAGACAGCCCTCTTCGAACTTCAGAATGTACTCATCGACATTCATACCTCTTTGACGAAGCTCTAAAAATTCAGTCACCTTCCGAGCTCTATGTGCATCTGGGAAGTACTTGTCATAGAAAAGATCAGTGAACTCTTGCCACTTCAATGCCGGAACATCCACACTAACCTTGGTAGCATTCCACCAAATGCGTGCAGCTTTGACTAACATGAATACTACACAACCAATTCTGTCCTTGTCTTCATATTTAAGATGATCAAAAATCGCCTCAAGTGCTTTGATCCACTCTACGGCCATCAATGGATCAGTGCTTCCTGCAAACTCAGGTGGATCCATCCTCTTGAAAGCAGTAAATATCCCATCGGTTCCAACTGCTTGAGCCACTTGGCCTCTCCCTTGGCCTCTACCTTGACTTGTTCCTTGCATACGGAGCAACTGTTGGATCTGCTCACTGTTGACCTTGGCTTGCTGTTTCAGTAACTTGCCGAACTCGTCGACAACTCTCGATGAAGAGTTTATCCTCACTCTCTGCAGCCTTTCTCTTAGGAGGCATAACTCCTAAAATGTGCTCACATAATACATATCAATCATAACAATGAATAGATGTAGAAGAAGACATACCCGGACTGTTGAAAGTAGACGAAGTCATATGCATTGGTCCGAAGAACGGTGCTCTGATACCACTAAATGTAACACCTCTGACAAGTTTTAATAAAATAACACAGCGGAATTTAAAATTTTCTTAAAAGAAAGAAGGATTTAAAATATATTTCAATATATAATCAAAAGTATATACATGATCAATGAAATGATACAACAAAATACAAAATATCATTTTTGAGATCATGTTCAAAATGCTAGCAAAAATAGCCTTCTTCCTTCCCTCTCTTATGCATATGACTCCGTCCCCATTCAACGTCCTGGCTCGTCGCTCTTATCTGCATCACATGAAATAACTGAAATGAGTATAAAACTCAGCAAGCGGAACTAACATAACAATGAATACATAACATACTCTGAAAAACATGACTTTGAAAACATTGAATACCATCAACTCTGAAACATGAATCACATAGCATGAATAACAATAACGATGGTATTTCTCTTTCTCTAATGGATTGATATCTAAAAAGTATCTCTGTCTCTGTACCTATATCCCATCGATATGAATCGATACTCTGTTGGGATATAAGCCTATAGTCGTTGATCAACTAATTGCATGCAATCTCTGTCTATGTATCTTTCAATCCAATAAATCATTTGAACTCTCTCTTTGGCATTTCATCAAACACTTTGCATACTCTTTCTTTTGAATTCACTTTTTCACAATTCAGACATAAAATGCCTCTAATATACAACAAAGTGTATTAATACATAGCATGAATCAAATGAAATGGAATAACATGTTAAAACCATTGAAACACAATACATATATTATCATGTGAGCACAAGGAAATGAATTCCGATTACAACTAATTGAAACCTTGAATCTAATCTCTTGATACACAACCTACAACAATAAACCATTTATTGCACCATCAACAACTCAATAAACACAAACCCATAACATTAAATCCATAAAACCAACATAATCAACAAACCCATGATTTCCCAATCACCATAATTCAAGAATAAACAAAGCCACAAGCTTACCTTAGCTTCTTGAACCCAAAATAACCTTGTTCTAACTTTAATAATCCAACAATAGGCTAGAACCAAAGAAAGGAAGAAAGAAATGAAGAAACCCTAGGTCACTTTGCTGAAGAAATCGAGAAAAAGGGGTGAAAATGAGAGAAAAGTGGACCAACTCATGATATATATCACTTAAATCTCGAAAACACACTTCTACTGTTCACGACCACAGGTGCGCTAACATTATTACCGCGGGTGCGCTGAGCTTACTGGAAAACATCACAAATCTGGAAGCATCGACTGCGGGTGTGATGCCGTTTATACCGCGGGTGCGGTTTTGCTTCTGTCCCACCACCGCAGGTGCGATGCCTTTTCCAGTGCGGGTGCACTCTCCTCTGTAGCCAACAATAAACTCTATGCAACAAAAATCGAATCGCAACGCTGCTTCTCCTCGTAATTCGGCAACACTCCCAACAAGAAAGTTGCACCTCTATATATAGTCTAACCACCCCAATTGGCCTCATACCAATTGGCTCAATATACTAATTACCATGAATTAAATCGCAACAATGCTACAACACAACTACACAACACTTATATCAACAATACTATAAACCATAAATCACAACTCTTAACTTCAAAACTATACTAAAACTTAACCAAATAGTCAATGATCATACGAAATCTTAAACCGTACCGTTCACCAGGCTTGGCTATTACATTTAAGGTAAAAGAATGTTTAAGGAATTATTTAAGTAACTTGAGATAAGTAGAAAATAAGTTCATTTAGGTTCCATAATTAATGTGTTAATTCACAAAATTATTTAATGGATAGATAAGACTCTAAAAATTTAAAATACCCGAACTAAGCAATATTTCCCCTCCACTTAATAGCAAAATTTCGGCCATCTCATAGGTGATTTAATATTTCTTTGGCAACTCACCACCTTTGACTCTTTCCTTATTATTTCTTGGAATGATAACTCTTTCACCTTTAATCACCATTAATTATTAATCAATCAATATCTTAGCCTTGTTTGAATAGGAGGAATCGGTCATGCCCTCCATAATCCTTCCAAACATCTTTTGGATATCAAACCAAGTCCTCATCTAACAATTCAAAGAGAGCAAGAATTGGTCATGCCATTTAAATCCCTTCTATATTGCAACTCCCTTCATTCTCCTAACCATTTCCCCCTCTCCCTTGCACCGAAATTCAGAGAGAATTCAGAGAAAAAAAAAATCGTGAGGTGCTAGGGGAATAACAAGAGAGAGAATCAAATAGAAGCAAGAAAGTGAAGAGCACTCCGTCTCCTCCGCGCCGCGTCGTCGTTTCGTTCGTTTTTTCTTTCAAAACGAACCAAGGCATGTTTATATTTTTTCTTGCTCTTCAATCAAGTCATATACATGTTTTTAAACCATATTTGTCCATGATCTTATTAGAAAAACCGAAATATATCCAGAAATTTTCAGAAAATGAACATTCAGATTTTCGGCCCTTCTTTCCTTGCTTTACGTTTTTCTGCTTGTTTTGGTGGTTCACGGTATGGTTCGATTTCCAAAGGCTCAAGGCTGCTTTTAGACATGAACTAGGATGTGTTAGGGAGGTGCTGGTCCATCGGTTTGAGTCCCTTCGCCGCAAGGAAGACGAAATGGACAGCAACTCCCATAGTGCAGATTTTTGTGTTCCGATTCTTGTCTTCTTGCCTAAGGTGTGGTTTCTGATCCTGGCTGCCCTAGGGGCTGTAGCCATGGTTAGAATCCCTCTTTGAAATTTTTAGGACATGACCAAGTCGGCCTTTCATGGCTTTGTTCATGGTCCTATCAGTTTTTAAAAACAAACAAGAACAGCCCCCATCGGTTTCAGTTTCTGATTTTTGTGTGTGTGAGTTTGATTTCGGTTGAAGGGTGTTGTGTGGATCTTGGTTGGCTTCTAGCCCTTAGCCACGGTTCACACAATACCTCATGATGTCTAGATCATGGCATGGTCAATCAAATGATCACTGGAATGGTCCATGAAAGCCGAACAAACGCAGCACCCCACGCGTGAGGGTGTGCTCTCGGGTGAATCACTTGGCTTGTTTCGGTTGTCATTTTGATTGTGGCTGGCCTAGGGCCCTTAGCCATGGTTCAAACCATGCCCTGGGATGTTGGTAAGGGGTCCTGGTCGGTGGTTCAAGCCCCAATGGCCATTAGCCTCGAAAACGATGCAAGAAAACGTGCCAACAGCTGCTGTATTTTCTTGACAGCAACTGTACCTGCGGTTCAGAGGTGATTTTTGGTTTCATGGTTGGCTTTTAGCCTATGGCCTTGGACTGGACAGTACCTTATCGAGTTAGGACGGTCATGTTTTTGGCTGTTTGTGATTCGGTTAAGTTTAAAGGTCGTACGAGAAATTACGGTGCAATGTGCCAAAGTGACTCTCGAAAGAGCGTTTCATGTTTTTGGCCTCCATTCACCAAATTTCGAAGTACTGTAATGTTAGGAGCATTATTTCATCATTTTGAGTGTATTTTAATCATGACTAAATGATGGTTCGGTGTTGGTACGGAGTCATGATTAAATACCAAGTCATTGGGCGTAATTGTCTCGTTTTTGGAGTCAATTACAAAGTTTGGGCAAGTATATCATTTGCAAAATTTTCATGTTAGATTTAAGTCGCAGCGAGCCTGGGAACGATCCAACCCATTCGGTAAAATTAATGCAGGATATTTAATTATGTTATTTAATTATGTTACGTGCAAAAAATATAAAATATTTATTTTTGAGATTTATGCCATATTGCTTGTGGCCATTTCATTATCATGGGATTATTATTTCACCTGGTGGTCACTTACATGTTCAGTTCAGTTCAGTTCAGTCCAGTTCCACCCAGTATACTGTGGTATTAGTCGGATCAGAGGACTCAGTTCAGTTCATGGGCCACTAGCGTAGAACATAATCTCAACAAAATTATGACAGGCTATTTCATTACAGATCTCTATCGAGCAAACCGTTCACTTACGATTATCGATTCAGTTATGCACGTATTATAATTACTCATGACATGATATTTTTACGTTATGCCAGACTCATGATATGTTATTTTCACTTCGCATGCATTTTTATTATTACTACTTGTTATTTACGATATATGCATGCTGAGTCTTTAGACTTACTAGACTTGATTGTTGTAGGTACTGATGAGGACGGGACTCAGGGCGGGGACCAGTGAGCCAGCTCGGGTCGGCATTAGTGGAACCCGAGGACCTCATTTTCAGCATTTACCATTTTTATGCTCAAACATTTTATCAGTTGTTGGATTACTTTAACTTGTTATTTTGCAAATAATAATTTCTTCCGCTGCTATTGTGAACATTAAACTTGATTTATCAGTTTATTTTATGAATGAGGCATTTTTATTATTTTAAAAAGAAAATTTTAAATTTTTCCGCAAATTTTCAAACACGAATTTTCGGGCCTTTATAGCTGGTATCAGAGCCTATGTTCTTGTAAAGGGTTGTACTACTACTGACCACGAGAAGCTCATGAAGTCACGTCTTCGGTCTGTAAGTTTTACATTTACGCATTTCATTTAAAGCATGAATTATTTAACAGCATGTTTTCATGAATTATTTTACGTCCAGATTTTTTTTACTGTTCAGTATTTAAATTTAAATAAATTATGGAATTATGCATGTGGTTACGTATGGGTTATGTATGGAACAGTATGCCCCCTAGACGCATCCTCGAGCGCACTAGAGAGGATGAGCCTCACCAGGAGGACGGCATGAACCAGAGGCAGGAGAGGGACTTACCACCTCCACCTCCACCTGACATGAAGCCCAGATGCTAGCTGGGATGACTCAGTTCTTCGCACAGTTTGCGGGGAACCATGATGTGGCAGCCAGGCCGACAGGGCCCGAGGCTACTTATGAGCGGTTTATGAAGATGCGTCCGAAGGAGTTTTCAGGGACGTCTGATCCCATGATTGCCGAGGGTTGGATTAAGTCCCTCGAGGTTATCTTCGAGTTCATGGAGCTTGGAGATGTAGACAGAGTTCGATGTGCCACCTATTTATTCGGAGGAGATGCCCGCTGATGGTGGGAAGGAGCGTCGGTAGCCCTGAACTTGGCTACACTGAGCTGGACACGCTTCACGGAGGTATTTTACTCCAAATATTTTACTGATGAGGTGTGTTCCACGTTGACCAGGGAGTTCATGACCCTGAGGAAAGGAGATATGACCGTTACGAAGTTCATCCGTAAGTTTGAGAGGGGTTGCCATTTCATGCCCCAAATTGCGAATGATGCTGGAGCAAAGTTGAGACACTTCCTGGACGGACTACGGCCGATCTTGCGCCGTGATGTTAGGGTGGCTGGCCCTACTACTTATGATATTGCCGTCTCCAGAGCTCTAGCTGCAGAGCAGGACCAGCGTGACATTGAGAGAGATCGCCAGGGTAAGCGACCGATTCCATTACCACACCATCCTCCTCCTCCTCAGCAGTAGCACCAGGACAAGAGGCCTTTTCATGGCCCGCCTAGAAACAGAGGTCAGCAGCAGCAGCGGGGACGCCCAACCCCGAGGACTTTTGAGCATCCAGTCTGTCCCAAGTGCACACGCCGCCATGCTGGAGCGTGTATGTATGGCTCAGGGAAGTGTTACAAGTGTGGTAGTCCAGACCACTTGCTGCCGCAGTGCCCTCAAAAGAATCTGCCTACCCAAGGCAGTGTGTTTGATGTCCATGCTACGGAGACGAACCCGGAGACCATTCTTATGACATGTACCTTTACGCTTTAAGTTTATATTTGGGATTTAATGTTTTGGGTTAAGATTTTGAACATAGAATTGCAGTAGGATTGCATGCTCTATTCAGTATTATTTTGGGAATTTAAGTTAGAAGAACTTTGACCTTTGCATGTCTATAAGTTAGTTCTTGTGATTATTGTGTTCAGCTTAGTGTTCCAACCTTTCAGGGAGAATTTTCATATCTGGTTCCGCTACGAAGGCCTTGATAGATTTAGGGGCCACTCACTCATTTATTTCGGAGGTCTTTGCTAATTTCCTCCATGTCAAGACCGTTGGGCTAGATGTAGCCTATTCAGTAGTATTGCCTTCTGGTGGGGAGATGGCAGCTACCAATGTCATCCGAGACATAGATCTTGAGCTCCATGGCAACCTCCTTTATGCTGATCTGATCGTGTTGCCGATGCCAGAGTTTGACATCATACTAGGGATGGATTGGCTATTACGGAACAGAGTTTTGATCGACTTCCAGCGGAGATCTGTTCTAGTCCGACCGCCTGGGATGGCGCAGTTTTTATTTGAGCCAGACAGGACTTTCCCTTACCGCGCATTATTCCTTATGTCCTGGCTAGGAAGCTCATGCATAGAGGGTGTCGGGCATTCTTAGCAACTTTTATATCTGTCCCCGAGGCACCCAGTCAGTCAGCCGCAGATGTTCCTATTGTTAGAGATTTCCCAGGCGTTTTTCCTGAGGACGTCTCTGGTATGCCACTCGAGCGAGAGGTGGAGTTTTCTATTTAGCTTATGCCAGGTACGGCTCCGATATCCAAAGCGCCGTACCGACTAGCACCGACAGAGATGGCAGAGCTTAAGAAGCAGATTCAGGAACTTCTTGACAAGGAGTTCATACGCCCGAGTTTTTCACCATGGGGCGCGCCAGTCTTATTTGTGAAGAAGAATGATGGCTCTATGAGACTTTGCATTGACTACCGGGAGTTGAACAGAGTTACAGTGAAGAACAAATACCCACTTCCGAGGATTGAGGATTTGTTTTATCAGTTGCAGGGAGCTTCGATATTCTCTAAGATAGATCTGCGTTCCGGTTATCACCAGTTGAGGGTGAAAGATGTGGACGTTTCCAAGACTGCTTTTAGGACTCGTTATGGCCACTATGAGTTCCTTGTGATGCCGTTCTATCTGACGAATGCGCCAGCGATCTTCATGGATCTCATGAATCACGTATTTCAACCGTATCTTGACCAATTTGTGATAGTATTCATAGACGACATTCTCGTCTACTCCAAGAATCAAGAGGATCACAGCAGACATCTGACCACAGTGTTGCAGACCCTGCAGAAGCATAAGTTATTCGCAAAGTTCAGTAAGTACGAATTCCGGTTAGAGAATGTGGCATTCTTAGGCCATATTGTCTCTAGCAGCGGTATTGAGGTAGACCCAGCGAAGGTTGCGGCAGTCAGAGATTGGGTTGTGCCGCAGAATGCATCAGAGATCCGCAGTTTTCATGGGCTAGCAGGATATTATCGGAAGTTCATTTAGGGATTCTCCTCTATTGCCGTTCCACTCACATCATTGACCAAGAAGAATGCTAAATTTGTGTGGAGCGAGAAGTGTCAGAAGAGCTTCGATACTTTGAAGCAAGCTCTTATCTCAGCACCAGTTTTGGCCATGCCGTCAGGGCCCGGTGAGTTTGTTCTGTATACCGATGCTTCGAAGCTCGGTTTGGGCGCAGTATTGATGCAGCATGGGAAGGTGATAGCGTATGCTTCTCGTCAGCTGAAAATCTATGAAAAGAACTACCCTACCCATGATCTAGAGTTGGCAGCCGTAGTATTTGCCCTGAAGATTTGGAGGCATTATTTGTACGGAGAGAAGTGCCAGATCTTTACCGACCACAAGAGCCTCAAGTATTTCTTTACGCAGAAGGAGCTGAACATGCGTCAGAAGCGTTGGTTGGAACTTGTGAAGGTTTATGACTGTGACATTAGCTACCGCCTCGGTAAAGCTAATGTAGTTGCGGATGCACTGAGCAGAAAAGTCGCAGTGATGGCTCATTTGACAGTTTCGAGACCTCTTCAGACTGAGATGCAGAGGTTTGGTCTAGAGACTTATCCTCGAGGTAGAGTTCCTCGTATATCTACCTTGACTATTCAGTCCTCTCTTCTAGACCGTATTCGCAGTGGTCAGTCAGCAGATGAGCAGTTAGCAAAGTGGAAGCAGAGAGACGAGGCCAAGGGCAGTGTCATGTATACAGTGAGCGACGGTATAGTGAGATATCGAGACAAGATGTGGGCTCCTAGCAGTGATTCTCTCCGAGCAGATATTCTATCGGAGGCCCACATGTCGCCGTACTCTATTCACCCTGGGAGTACGAAGATGTACAGAGATCTGCAGTTTTTGTATTGGTGGTCGGGAATGAAGAAGGATATCAGACATTTTGTATCCGAGTGTCTGACTTCTCAGTTATTGAAGGCAGAGCATCAGAGACCAGCAGGTTTGCTCAAGCCTCTTCCTATTCTCGAGTGGAAGTGGGAGAATGTTACCATGGACTTCGTGATCGGTTTGCCGAAGTCAGTCAGAGGATCAAATGCCATCTGGGTGATTGTAGATCGTCTTACCAAATCAGCTCACTTCTTGCCTATTAAGACGACTTTCACCATGATTCAGTATGCAGAGTTGTATATCCGAGAGATAGTCCGACTGCATGGCATTCCTCTTTCTATCGTGTCTGACAGAGACCCCAGATTCACTTCCTCGTTTTGGAAGAGTTTGCATTCGACCATGGGTACGAAGTTGCTGTTTAGCACAGCTTTCCATCCATAGAAAGATGGACAGTCAGAGCGAGTTATTCAGATTTTGGAGGATCTTCTCCGTGCTTTTGTTATTGACTTCTCAGGGAGTTGGGAATCGAACTTGCCATTAGTGGAGTTCACCTATAACAATAGCTTTCAGTCGTCTATAGGAATGGCTCCGTTTGAAGCACTGTATGGCCGTAAGTGTAGATCCCCTGTTTATTGGGATGAAGTAGGAGAGAGAACAGAGTTGGGTCCAAAGATTATTCAGCAGGCTGCCGATGTAGTAGTCAAGATCCGTGATAGGATGAGGATTGCTCAGAGTCGACAGAAGAGTTATGCGGATCAGAGGAGGAGAGATCTAGAGTTTGCCGTGGGCGACCATGTCTTTGTGAAGGTAGCACCTATGAAAGGTGTCATGCGATTTGGGAAGAAAGAAAAGCTCAGTCCGAGATTCATTGGACCATTTGAGATCCTCGACAGAGTTGGGACGCTAGCTTATCGAGTGGCTCTTCCGCCGAATCTGGCCGGAGTACACAATGTGTTCCACGTCTCTATGCTGAGGAAGTATATGGCGAATCCTTCGCATGTCTTGAAATTTGAGCCGTTGCAGCTTACTCCAAACCTGTTTTATGAGGAGAGACCAGTGCAGATCTTAGACAGACAGGAGAAGAAGCTTCGGAAGAAACTAGTGAAGCGAGTGAAAGTCAAATGGCTCAACCATTCAGAGGAGGAAGCTACGTGGGAGTCTGAGCCAGAGATGAGGAGTCGGTACCCCGAGTTATTCGGTGAGTTTTAATTTCGAGGACGAAATTTCTTTTAAGGGGGGACGGTTGTAGAACACGTTAATCAGACTACGTATAAGTCATGCATAATTTCTAGCATTTAAATTAAAATGATTTTCTTATTATTATTGCATGAGTATTTAAATTCTTTCCTTTAAATTTAATTATTTCACGCAGTAGTTTAATTGTTACCTTTTCAGTTAATTAAGTGAGGCCGGACTGGAGTTGGAGTTTTGAGATAAAATTTAATATTAAGAAAACATTCCCAGAATTTATTTTAGCTAACTAATAAGTTAATTTAAGGTAAAAGAATGTTTAAGGAATTATTTAAGTAACTTGAGGTAAGTAGGAAATAAGTTCATTTAGGTTCCATAATTAATGTGTTAATTCACAAAATTATTTAATGGATAGATAAGACTCTAAAGATTTAAAATACCCTAACTAAGCAATATTTCCCCTCCACTTAATAGCCAAATTTCGGCCACCTCATAGGTGATTTAATATTTCTTTGGCAACTCACCACCTTTGACTCTTTCCTTATTATTTCTTGGTATGATAACCCTTTTACCTTTAATCACCATTAATTATTAATCAATCAATATCTTAGCCTTGTTTGAATAGGAGGAATCGGTCATGCCCTCCATAATCCCTTCAAAAATCTTTTGGATATCAAACCAAGTCCTCATCTAACAATTCAAACAGATCAAGACTTGGTCATGCCATTTAAATCCCTTCTATATTGCAACTCCCCTTCATTCTCCTAACCATTTCCCCCTCTCCCTTGCACCGAAATTCAGAGATAATTCAGAGAAAAAAAAAATCGTGAGGTTCTGGGGAAAAAACAAGAGAGAGAATCAAATAGAAGCAAGAAAGTGAAGAGCACTCCGTCTCCTCCGCGCTACGTTGTCGTTTCGTTCGTTTTTTCTTTCAAAACGAACCAAGGCATGTTTATATTTTTCTTTGATCTTCAATCAAGTCATATACATGTTTTTAAACCATATTTGTCCATGATCTTATTAGCAAAACCGAAATATATCCAGAAATTTTCAGAAAATGAACATGCAGATTTTCGGCCCTTCTTTCCTTGCTTCACGTTTTTCTGCTTGTTTTGGTGGTTCAGGGTATGGCTCGATTTCCAGAGGCTCAAGGCTGCTTTTAGACATGAACTAGGATGTGTTAGGGAGGTGCTGGTCCATCGGTTTGAGTCCCTTCGCCGCAAGAAAGACGAAATGGACAGCAACTCCCATAGTGCAGATTTTTGTGTTTCGATTCTTGTCTTATTGCCTAAGGTGTGGTTTCTGATCCTGGCTGCCCTAGGGGCTGTAGCCATGGTTAGATTCCCTCCTTGACATGTTTAGGACATGACCAAGTCGGCCTTTCATGGCTTGGTTCATGGTCCTATCAGTTTTTAAAAACAAACAAGAACAGCCCCCATCGGTTTCAGTTTCTGATTTTTGTGTGTGTGAGTTTGATTTCGGTTGAAGGGTGTTGTGTGGATCTTGGTTGGCTTCTAGCCCTTAGCCACGGTTCACACAATACCTCATGATGTCTAGATCATACCATGGTCAATCAAATGATCATTGGAATGGTCCATGACAGCCGAACAATCGCAGCACCCCACGCGTGAGGGTGTGCTCTCGGGTGAATCACTTGGCTTGTTTCGGTTGTCGTTTGGATTGTGTCTGGCCTAGGGCCCTTAGCCATGGTTCAAACCATGCCCTAGGATGTTGGTAAGAGGCCCTGGTCGGTGGTTCAAGCCCCAATGGCCATTAGCCTCGAAAATGACGCAAGAAAACGCGCCAACAGCTGCTGTATTTTCTTGACAGCAACTATACCAGCGGTTCAGAGGTGAGTTTCGGGTCCATGGTTGGCTTTTAGCCTATGGCCTTGGACTGGACAGTACCTTATCAAGTTAGAAAGGTCATGTTTTTGGCCGTTGGTGATTCGGTTAAGTTTAGAGGTCGTACAAGAAATTACGGTTCAATATGCCAAAGTGACTCTCGAAAGAGAGTGTCATGTTTTTGGCCTCCATTCACCAAATTTCGAAGTACTGTAATGTTAGGAGAATTATTTCATCATTTTAAGTATATTTTAATCATGACTAAATGATGGTTCGGTGTTGGTTCGGGTTGGTACGGATTCATGATTAAATACCAAGTCATTGGGCGTAATTGTCTCGTTTTTGGAGTCAATTACAAAGTTTGGGCAAGTATATCATTTGCAAAATTTTCATGTTAGATTTAAGTCGCAGCGAGCCTGGGAACGATCCAACCCATTCGGTAAAATTAATGCTGAAAGAGGATCGGTTACGGTGACCGGAAGCGCAACGGAAGTTTAAAAAATCAAATTTTTCATCAAAATTTTCGGCCACCTCTTTGTTTGTGTAGCAAATACAATAAAACACCAATATCATACATAGGGTGTTGAGAAAATCGTTACCTATCAACCACTTGAGGTTGATGATGGCACCAACCAAGTTGTAAACAACTTGGCTCTTCAAGGATGAAAAATCTACAAGCTCTCCTTCCTTCAAAATTAGGCCCACCACTTGCTAGATAAATCCCCTCTTAATTTGCACTAGAAAATTAAGAGGATTTTTCAAGGAGAAGAATATTTCTTCCTCAACACTTGAAGAAGAAAAGAAGAGGAAAAACTTGGAGAGAAATCCCTAAAAATTTCGGCCAACATAGTGTAGAATGAGGGAGGGAAGAGTTGTCTTGGTAGTGCAAAAAGTTGATCCAAAAAGTTGCATGCCATGCCAATTTTTTAATCAAAAGTATTCCCAAACTCTTCACCTCCCAAGCATGCAATGTGATTTGGGCTTGTAACTATTACAAGGCCCATGGACTATTTAAATTGTCTCTAACATATTTGAGCCCAATTAGACTTTACTTGATTTTACTCAAGCCCACTAGTTAAATAATTATTTTCAATTGGGCTCTACAAGGCCCAATGTTATTTAATTAATTCAACACTTGAATTAATTTAATTATTTGGACTCTACTAGGCCCACTAGTGTTTAATTAATTCAACACTTGAATTAATTTAATTTAGTCCATAACAATGTTTATGAAAATCACAATTTTCAAATACATTATTTACTTGGCCTATTTTTAATTTAGGAACACATTCATAAATTAAAAATTACATTTCTCTCATAGAAGTCATACTTCTATTTTTCTCAATGCTTATAAACTCATTTATAAGCCGTTCAACACATTGAACTATTTTTACTTCTCAACGAGATCTAAAAAGCTAGTACTTGTGTGGCCCTCAATGGTTCATTGATACAACTAGCCGTGGGTTCACATCTCCATGTGATTCGGACTAAACATGTCCTTATATGAGCATACCCCAATTGCTCCATTCTTATTTATCAACTCCTTGATAATAAGAACGTCAGAACCCAAGTCTGATAGTACCCAACAAACCATGTTAAACGCCTAGCAGCATCGCTTACATGATTCCCTAGGTATCAAATGATAGTGCCTGCAAGAACCATTCAATTATGGTTAGCGTACAGTACGGTCCCTTCAACTCATATATCCCGACCGATTCGACAACCATTGGTTTATCGAGAGTTGTCAATGAATCGATACTATGTGTCATGTCGTAGTTGCATCGATGGTGTAATCTAAGAAACCCCTTTCTTAATTACCACTATACTCTGATCAGAGATTTCAAACTACATATACATGAGAACACATAGGATATCCATACCCGAAGGTAAGCGGTGAATCCCCGACTACAATGCATCGACTTCTATATGTTTCGACAGAACACCCAACCTTGCCACCTGATGACCCCATGAGAGTCGGTAAACAAGTCAAAGTGTAATTCTAGCACATAGAGTCTCAATGTTGTCCCGGGTCATAAAGACTAATGGTGTACAACCATAAACTAGGACTTTTCCACTCGATAAGTGAGAACCACTTGGAAAGTCCTTTATGGAGGGTTGTTCAGTGCACTCTACAAGGAGCACCTATCTGCATGCTCGGACATCACAATATCCCCTACCAATGAAACATGGTACTCACATCACATATACTAGTCTCGAACTCGAGCGGCCTATATCCTTCTTAGTGGCGGCTGAATCGACTAGGAACTGTTTAGAATATACAGTATTCCAAATATGAGTTTCATGATACTCATCATATGAGCATCTCATATTCTTTCTACTATTTGTATATTCAAGGGCTTTATCTTTGCAACTAGCATGGGTATATAGATAAAGATTTGCCAAAACAATAATTTCAAATATTATTAAAATAAAGATTGCTTATACATAGAGTTTCATTGTGAACACTCGGCCAACACTTGGCTCGACGGGCACCTACTCTAACAATCTCCCACTTGCACTAGAGCCAACTACCCATATGCTTCAAACCCATTGATTCGCGATGCATCTCGAATAATGGTCCAGGTAAAGGCTTAGCTAGTGGATCAGCAACATTATCTGCGGAGCCGACTATGTCAATCGACACTTCTCCTCTTTCCACAATCTCTCGGAGGATGTGGTACTTTCTCAATACATGTTTGGACTTCCGATGAGACCTTGGCTCCTTTGCTTGAGCTAAAGCTCCCATGTTGTCACACAACACCGGGAGAGGAGCAACTCCATTAGGAATGACGTCCAACTCTTAGACGAAATTCCTTATCCAAACAGCCTCCCTTGCTGCATCTGATGCAGCAATGTATTCGGTCTCAGTGCTGGAATCCGCAGTATTGTCTTGCTTGGAACTCTTCCAAGAGACAGCAGCACCATTGAGCATGAATACAGACCCAGAGGTTGACTTCGAGTCATCGATATCGCTTTGGAAGCTAGAGTCGGTATAGCCTTACAATTTCAGTTCTCCACCCCATAGACCAAGAACAATTTATTGGTCCTTCTCAAACTACTTGAGGATGTCTTTCACAGCATTCCAGCGTGGAAGACCAGGGTTCGATTGATATCTACTCACTACACTTAGTGCGAAAGCCACGTCAGGACGTGTAGATATCATCCCATACATGATGCTACCAATCGCAGATGCATAAGGAATGCTTGTCATCGCCGCTATCTCTGCATCAGTCTTGGGAGACATATACTTGGATAGGGACACGCCATGACACATTGGTAGATGTCCTCTCTTGGACTCATCCATCGAGAACCTCTTCACGATGGTATCAATGTATGTGGACTGGGTGAGACCAAGCAATCTTTTTGATCTATCTCTATAGATCTGTATTCCCAATACAAAAGATGTTTCACCCAAGTCCTGCATCGAGAACTTACTCGCTAACCATATCTTAGTTGATTGCAACATTCCTACATCATTCCCAATGAGTAGAATGTCATCAACATACAGCACCAGGAATGTCACAACACTCCCACTGACCTTCTCATACACACAGGGTTCCTCAGGATTCTTAGTAAAACCAAACTCTTTGATTGTACTATCAAATCTGAGGTTCCAACTCCTAGATGCCTGCTTTAGACCATAAATAGATCTTTGAAGTTTGCATACCATATGCTCACTTCCGATAGATGTAAACCCTTCGGGTTGAGACATGTAAATCTCTTCCTTAATATCCCCATTAAGAAAGGCTGTCTTAACATCCATCTGCCATATCTCATAGTCATACCATGCAGCTATGGCTAGCAAAATCCTTATGGACTTGAACATTGCAACTGGAGAAAAGGTTTCCTCAAAGTCAACTCCTTGTCTTTGAGTATATCCTTTTGGCACCAATCGCGCCTTGAAGGTCAATACCTTCCCATCCGCCCCAAGTTTCCTCTTGTAAATCCATTTACACCCTATGGGAACAATTTCCTCAGGTGGATCCACGAGATTCCACACTTGGTTCGAATGCATGGAATTCATCTTAGATTCCATCGCTTCAAGCCACTTGGATGAATCGGCATCAGATAACGCTTCCTTGAAGGTACTTGGATCACATCCATGGTTAGGCTCATCATGGCCCTCTTCAAGAAGCAGACCATACCTCATAGGTGGTCTCGAGACTCTCTCGGATCTTCTAGGAGCTTGTATCTCCTCTCTTGGCTCTTCGGGTGTGGGTTCTATAACTGTGGGTGTCTCTCGAACCTCTTCGAGTTCTATCATCTCCCCTTTTCTATCCAATAGAAATTCCTTTTTCAAAAAGGATGTATACCTAGAAACAAACACCTTTGTTTCTTTGGGATGATAGAAGTAGTATCCAACCGAATTCTTTGGATATCCCACAAAGTAACATAAAATGGATCGACTATCCAATTTATCTCCCACTACCTGCTTCACATAAGCAGGGCACCCCCATATTCTTAGACAAGAATATTTGGGAGGCTTACCCATCCATATCTCATATGGTGTCTGCCTTTAAATGGACATTTTGTGGAGTATCTTTCAATTTTAAGTTATAGAGATCGTTTTCAAGTTCTCTAGTACCAATCAAACATTCGTTCTTGTAAATGTTGCAAACATCTTTGCTAAATAAACAAGAATATCCATCTTTATCAACATAGAAATGGAAACAATGTTTTTCACCAAATCCGGTACAAACAAAACATCTCTTAAAATTAACTTAAATCATTGTTCATAAGCAAGTAAACATCTCCAATAGCTTTGGCAGCAACTCTTGCTCCATTGCCCATCCTCTAGAAGGTCACACCTTCCTTAAGCTTCCTACTTCTTCCCATCACCTGTAAATCATTACAGAGATGTGAACCATAATCGGTATCTAATACCCAAGAAGTAGAGTTAATTGAAATGTTTACTTCAATTTAGAACATACAGTTTCCAGAACTCTTCTGGGCAAGATATTCCCTGCAGTTACGCCTCCAATGTCCAGGCTTCTTGCAGTGATGACATACATCATCAGTCTTGTCAGCCTTAACTGGTCTGGCTGCCTCAACGGGATTCGGAGATTGCCTCATCAAGGGCACGTTCTTCTTGGGACGTTGGATAGAACGCTTCTTTCCATTCCCATGTGGATCAATCTTCGTACTAGATGAAGAACCCACATAAAGAACCAACTTCTCTTTCTTGATGGTTGATTCAAACGTAACAAGCATATTCACCAACTCCTCAAAGGTCGGCTCCATCTTGTTCATGTTGAAGTTCACCACAAAAGGATCAAATGAGCTAGGCAATGATAACAGCAACACGTCGGTGGTCAACTCCGAAGGCAAGATCAGATCCATGGCAACGAGCTTGTCCACGAGCCCAATCAACTTCAGGCCATGCTCATGGACCGAGGCCCCATCTCGCATGCGCAAAGTGATCAGCTCCTTGACGGTAGCATGCCTAAGAGGCCGTGTTTGCTCACCAAAGAGCTCCTTGAGATGCAAATGAATGTCAGCAGCACTCTTTGCATCCTCAAAACGCCTCTGCAGCTCATCATTCATAGAAGTCAGCATATAACACCTGGCTATCAAGTCATGGTCACACCATTCCTTGTAAGTCTGCAATTCCTCAGGAGTGCAGTCAGTCGGAGCCTCAACAGGGGGCGACTCAGTCAGTGTATATGCTACCCTTTCCGAATCCAAGACGATTTTCAGGTTTCTTAGCCAAGTGAGGTAATTAGGTCCAGTTAATATGTGTTTGTCGAGTATTACGGATATCGGATTGCGAATCGAAGACATTGTCAATTTGTACTGAAAAGTAAAAACAGATAAATGTTGATGACTATTTAAAATATTTAGTAAGATATGAAGTTTGGACTTTTACTTCATAAATACTTGCTCCCACTGTTTTGACATCTTTCACTACCCTCTAGTGAAAACGGGAAACTCCTTTCCTCAGTAGGTACATAAGGTCCAATTAGCGAATTATGATCCCGAATAATATCAGCCAATCACAATTCCTAAAAGGTAGTTTCCAATTGCATCACAATGCAACCCTCTACGTAAACTTTTGTCTCACGTTTTATTAGGACCCAATAATATGACGTCGTTCATCTTCACGTGTCAAGCCTTACCCATCGATGTTGAACCTTAATGGACGGTCGCCATGAGTTCCCTCAATAATATGAGCCGAAATCATGGGAGTTCCACGTATTTCACATCACCATGTCAATGGATGTCACAGCTTTCCGGCACCCAGGGCCCCCCCAATAATATGAGCCGAGCCCCGAGTACGTGTAGCGTTCATCATGCACCCATTGTCGATGGAAGACATGGAAATTATAAACAAATTTATAATTTCCCTTTTCGGGCTTGATATTAATTTTGAATCTTATTCAAAATGAGGGTTTTTAATTTTGAAAGGTCTCATCATTAATTTTATTTAAAAGCTCGCCATGTTTGATCGTATGTTTGCCGGATTCATGCAACTTTGTTATTATCATAATAATAACGCACATACTCATTATTTATAACATATCATGCATATATTATAAACAGTAAACAAAACAAGGATGATCAATCTCCCCAATACTAATGGCCAGTGTGAGCTAAACACGGGCCTAGGTCCAATCCTAGGGTAATGCAAGGGATGCAAATGCAACTATTACATTAGCTTCCAATATTTACATGTCTTCGATCTTCATAATCATCATGGCCACCATCTTCCAATCTTGATCATCCACTATACTAATATTTACAAATAAATATCCATGGCAAATAGGGATACATCTCATGGGGGTGGGAACGGGCCATAAACCAAGCCCACTTTATAAATTGATAATTATTACAATCATTCAACACAAAATATCCTAGCATACACCTAGCAAATTGGGCTTGGGCTTTTGATCATCCTTCATGCATAATATCACATATCATACACCATCAATTAATTATCACAATAATTAATTGATCCAATATTATATATCTTGATCCAATCACAAACCGCCACGATTATAAACTAAATTAACAAAGTATACAAACACCTTTGTATACTTTCAAATTAATTTATTTATAACCGAATTTCTCGTAAATCACCATTTACTATAAATATTTAAAGTCCAACTTAAAATATTTATTTCATGAGAAAATATTTGCAACTTTTGTAATTTTAAACTTAAGGGCCCAAAAACTCATTTTTCACCAAAAACATTTTGGCCCATTTAAAATTCACAAATATGTTAACCATCTAATGGCCCAACAACATCAAGGCCCATGACACTTTGATTATCCAAAACACTTTTGGAAACCCTAGTCGTCATCGCCGTCGCCGGAGCTCCGTCGCCGGATTCCGGCCAACTTACCAAAAAATTATTTTTTATTTTTTTAATTATTAATGGGGCTGTTCGGGCAGCCCCTCGGGCTGCCCTAGCTGCCCGAAATGGGCAGCCCCTCGGGCAGCCCGAGCTGCCCGAAGTTCCCCTCAATAAGCCTCGGTTTTTAGGTTGCAAAAATACACTCATGCGGTTAGAAATCGATCTCAACATAATATCTTGTAATTGCTACACAAAATCGTAATCATAGCTCGGATACCACTTGAAAGAGGATCGGTTACGGTGACCGAAAGCGCAACGGAAGTTTAAAAAATCAAATTTTTCATCAAAATTTTCGGCCACCTCTTTGTTTGTGTAGCAAATACAATAAAACACCAATATCATACATAGGGTGTTGAGAAAATCGTTACCTATCAACCTCTTGAGGTTGATGATGGCACCAACCAAGTTGTAAACAACTTGGCTCTTCAAGGATGACAAATCTACAAGCTCTCCTTCCTTCAAAATTAGGCCCACCACTTGCTAGATAAATCCTCTCTTAATTTGCACTAGAAAATTAAGAGGATTTTTCAAGGAGAAGAATATTTCTTCCTCAACACTTGAAGAAGAAAAGAAGAAGAAAAACTTGGAGAGAAATCCCTAAAAATTTCGGCCAACATAGTGTAGAATGAGGGAGGGAAGAGTTGTCTTGGTAGTGCAAAAAGTTGATCCAAAAAGTTGCATGCCATGCCAATTTTTTAATCAAAAGTATTCCCCAACTCTTCACCTCCCAAGCATGCAATGTGATTTGGGCTTGTAACTATTACAAGGCCCATGGACTATTTAAATTGTCTCTAACATATTTGAGCCCAATTAGACTTTACTTGATTTTACTCAAGCCCACTAGTTAAATAATTATTTCCAATTGGGCTCTACAAGGCCCAATGTTATTTAATTAATTCAACACATGAATTAATTTAATTATTTGGACTCTACTAGGCCCACCAGTGTTTAATTAATTCAACACTTGAATTAATTTAATTTAGTCCATAACAATGTTTATGAAAATCACAATTTTCAAATACATTATTTATTTGGCCTATTTTTAATTTAGGAACACATTCATAAATTAAAAATTACATTTCTCTCATAGAAGTCATACTTCTATTTTTCTCAATGCTTATAAACTCATTTATAAGCCGTTCAACACATTGAACTATTTTTACTTCTCAACGGGATCTAAAAAGCTAGTACTTGTGTGGCCCTCAATGGTTCATTGATACAACTAGCCGTGGGTTCACATCTCCATGTGATTCGGACTAAACATGTCCTTATATGAGCATACCCCAATTGCTCCATTCTTATTTATCAACTCCTTGATAATAAGAACGTCAGAACCCAAGTCTGATAGTACCCAACCAATCATGTTAAACGCCTAGCAGCATCGCTTACATGATTCCCTAGGTATCAAATGATAGTGCCTGCAAGAACCATTCAATTATGGTTAGCGTACAGTACGGTCCCTTCAACTCATATATCCCGACCGATTCGACAACCATTGGTTTATCGAGAGTTGTCAATGAATCGATACTATGTGTCATGTCGTAGTTGCATCGATGTTGTAATCTAAGAAACCCCTTTCTTAATTACCACCATACTCTGATCAGAGATTTCAAACTACATATACATGAGAACACATAGGATATCCAAACCCGAAGGTAAGCGGTGAATCCCCGACTACAATGCATCGACTCCTATATGTTTTGACAGAACACCCAACCTTGCCACCTGATGACCCCATGAGAGTCGGTAAACAAGTCAAAGTGTAATTCTAGCACATAGAGTCTCAATGTTGTCCCGGGTCATAAGGACTAATGGTGTACAACCATAAACTAGGACTTTTCCACTCGATAAGTGAGAACCACTTGGAAAGTCCTTTATGGAGGGTTGTTCAGTGCACTCTACAAGGAGCATCTATCTGCATGCTCGGACATCACAATGTCCCCTACCAATGAAACATGGTACTCACATCGCAGATACTAGTCTCGAACTCGAGCGGCCTATATCCTTCTTAGTGGCGGCTGAATCGACTAGGAACTGTTTAGAATATACAGTATTCCAAATATGAGTTTCATGATACTCATCATATGAGCATCTCATATTCTTTCTACTATTTATATATTCAAGGGCTTTATTTATGCAACTAGCATGGGTATATAGATAAAGATTTGCCAAAACAATAATTTCAAATATTATTAAAATAAAGATTGCTTATACATAGAGTTTCATTGTGAACACTCGGCCAACACTTGGCTCGACGGGCACCTACTCTAACAAATGCATCATATTTAATTATGTTATTTAATTATATTACGTGCAAAAAATATAAAATATTCATTTTTGAGATTTATGCGATATTGCTTGTCGCCACTTCATTATCATGGGATTATTACTTCACCGGTGGTCACTTACCGGTTCAGTTCAGTTCAGTTCAGTCCAGTTCCACCCAGTATACTGTGGTATTAGTCGGATCAGACGACTCAGTTCAGTTCAGTTTAGTTCATGGGCCACTAGCGTAGAACATAATCTCAACAAAATTATGACAGGCTATTTTATTACAAAGCTCTATCAAGCAAACAGTTCACTTACGATTATCGATTCAGTTATGCACGTATTATAATTACTCATGACATGATATTTTTACGTTATGCCAGACTCATGATATGTTATTTTCACTTCGCATGCAATTTTATTATTACTACTTGTTATTTACGATATATGCATGCTGAGTCTTTAGACTTACTAGACTTGATTGTTGTAGGTACTGATGAGGACGGGACTGAGGGCGGGGATCAGTGAGCCAGCTCGGGTCGGCAGTAGTGGAACCCGAGGACCTCATTTTTAGCATTTACCATTTTTATGCTCAAACATTTTTATCAGTTGTTGGATTACTTTAACTTGTTATTTTGCAAACAATAATTTCTTCCGCTGCTATTGTGAACATTAAACTTGATTTATCATTTTATTTTATGAATGAGGCATTTTGATTATTTTAAAAAGAAATTTTTAAATTCTTCCGCAAATTTTCAAACACGAATTTTCGAGCCTTTATACTTTCGTCAACATACTTGCACCAACATGAGATACACATGAATCAATGATATCAATACTATTACAAGTACTTACCTCATTTGGTCCTCTGATGGTGTTCTAGATATTGAACACAACTTCCTCTCCACCTACTCTTAGTGTGAGCTCGCCCTTGTGCACATCAATCAAGGCTTTTCCTGAAACGTCTGCTATTTATTTTCTTAAAAAGTACTAGATTTTTTTTTTAAACCCTCACTATTTCGATCGAGATGCATAATCACATGCATAAAATATTTTGGAACCATTTTAAAAGTAAAACAACCAAGTATTTTACCAAACCTAAAAACATCATTTGAAAAGTATAGCCCATACTATAACCTCTCAAAAATCACTCATAATTAAATCGTCATAAAAATATTCTTAACATTATTTAAAATCATGAATCATAACTAGTGCGGAAAACTAGCGTCGATCCTCGGGTTATGTGCACCTTCAGTCCAGCAAAGTCAACCATCAAGACCTCCATTATCATAATTAACATAATCATCTGCATCAATCACACCTAGTGAGTCTAAAGACTCAACACACCAAAATCTTGATAACAAGTAATACATATACAGATCACATGCAACAGTGAAAAATATGTGTACTTAAAATATCGTTTTCATGAAGAAACATAAATTTAAACATAACCATTTTCATAAACATTTTCATGATGCATAAATTTTAAACAAACACATTTTCATAATGATGCAAAAACTTTAAAAACATTTACATGATCTTTTTTCATAAACATATTCATGTCATCCTCGATATATTCGTATTCATATTATCATCAACATATACGTATTCTTTTTTCCTTTCATTGAATTCAGATCGTTAATTGTGACTTTCGTGTTTGTCTACGTCTACGTCTACGTGTTGGGCGATGGATCCATCTACATGTAACCACATTACTGGGCGGCAGGGACACCAGCAACACTCTCACTGATCAACTGGGCATTGGCCTTACGTATTAACATATCATCGTATACATCTACATATCTGTATCCAAGGAAACACAATCGTCGGCTTCCACTGGAACCATAACCCTCACGATATTTCCAACATATCATCGTATTAGTCACAATTACTTCACTTCCTTCAACATTTCATATTATCACCACTTTATAAAATTTAAACATGCATGTAACGTTTTTATTTTAAACCAAGCATGCAACATTTCTTTTAAATGTCCATAATTAAACCATAAAATCCATAAACGTTTTAAAAATAACATTTTAACATATACATATCCATGAACAATTAAAATAACATTTGAACATATAAAAATTCATAAACTGAAAGGATCGGTTAGAAGCATGAAAAGTGTTTAGAAGGGGGGGTTGAATAAACACTTCACGAATTTTATATTCTCTTCGAAGATTTGGATTCAGTTCGGTTACAAACTGACTCTAGGTATCACGTCGGTCAATGACAATCAGTTAAACTGAAGAAAACAGTTGCGGAATATGAACTGACTGAAAGATAGAATATCTAACTGAAATATAATAACTGAAGTAAAGAACACAATTGTTTCTGGATGTTCGGAGACTTGAATAACTCCTACGTCACCCCTTCTATCACGAAGATAGGATATCCACTAAAAGACTTTGATCAAATACAAGACATGTACTGACCCACTTCAGTTTAGACTTAACACTGCCAAAATTGAAACTCTTAGTTACAAACGCTTTTACAGTCCTTGACAGAACTTAGCACAACTTAAAAGAATTAGCAGATATTACAAAGTGCTATTAAGCTCAAATGTATAGCCTGAATGCTACTGATATAACAAGTAAGCGAGAGCTTTCGATATTTGAATGCAAGTAAAGAATTTTGCAGCGTAACAGCAAGCTTCAAAGAGATTGGAATTTCGTTGTAGGTTCATTTTATTTTCAGATGCTCTCTTCAACTATTTATAAGCTTCCATTTCAACGGTAACATTAACTGCTGTTTGAATATTATATCCGTTGATATGCCACGTCGTTATTCTTCTTGCAACTGTACTCTGTGATCTCTGAAATGCGGCGTCCCACTAATAGTTGCAGACTGTAGTGGTACTATTTGTCGGTTGTTAATGACGTGTTCAATTGAATTAATCAGCTGCTGGGCAATAAACTGGTGAAGAGAATAACTGAGTTGCGTTTCAGTTGCGTAGATCAGTTTATTATATTCAGTTGGTTCACATAATCAGTTGGCAATTTGTCAAACGCCGTAATTTTTATTCCAACAATTTCCCCCTTTAAGGTGTTTGACAAAACTAAGCACAAAATAACTAAACAATTGAACTCATAGTAGATAACATAAAAGTTTTGATATAGAATTGCGTAACTGACAATGACTCAAAGACTGCTCTTCTTTTGTGGATCTAGAAGCTCTTTAATCTCTTCCCCCTTTTTGTCAACTAAACCCATCTGAAGAGATAATTTCCGAACATCGATTGATAAGAGATTGACAGAAGAGGATATGTTAGAGACGACAGAGAGCATTGTGGTTTGCAACGAGTCTATTTTGCTTGTTACAAGCGTCTCCAGATTTTCAACGCATTTGCTGATAACGTCTTGAGTGATGGAGAGACTCCGAGCCAAACCTTTGTTCTTTTGAATCGAGTTCACTGACTGAGAAAGAGAGGTTAAGGCTTCTTGAATTGCTTTCAGTTTCTCTGAGTTGAATGCTTCAGAATGTTCTAGCTTCAGAGAATGTGCTAGTTGAGTATACTGAATTTTGTACAAATCATTAATCACTCTCTGTATATTATGCTGAATGTCCTGAATCTCTTCAAGAGCAAACTCAAGATCCTTGGCAGAGTGAGGATTTGGCTGATCCGACGCTCCAGTTTCCTGAGAGAGTCGATCAAAAACCACCATGGTTCTTTCAGATATCATTGTTGCAGCAATAGTTGATGCTGGAACATCTGTTTCAGTTACTTCCGCTTGGACCAGAGGAGGTGAAGACTGAAGTTGATTAGCATTTAAGCTTTCCTGCTGAATGTGACAGTTTACAGGGTCTTCAACTAGAGGGTCATGAACTGATGCTTCTGCCTGATGATCACCTGAAATACGAGCTGACACAACAGTTGGAGGATTTTCAGAAGTAGTCAATAGATCCTCCAGATTCTCAGTAATGTGGTGATCTGGTGATTAAACAGACATCATAGCTTGATCATTTGGTTCAGAAATGACAGCTTGAACTGGCTCGTCAGTTAAGATGGGATTCTCTTCAACTGCTTGATCAGCGGAGTGATCAACTGACAAGGGCTCGTTGGTGGAAGTTTCTAGAACCACTGATTGAATAATTTCATTAATATGAGCTAGTGTCAATTCAGCTTCTGAATACATCTTGGGATCATCAATAGGAGGTGATGACAAGAGTGAAGGTGGAGCAATTGAAGATGAGGAGACATCTGCTTTCTGAGAAAGGGTAGCAGTAGTGTCCTTATCATGCTCTCCAGCAGATTGTTCAGCTAGATCTTCAGTCACAATTTCTTGAGAAAATTCTGGGATGATCAGTTCTTGATCCATTTCCCACTGTTTAATTTCTGCTTGTAGTCCAATTAAATCTGCTTCTAGTTGAGCATAGACTGCTTTATCATTGAAAGTAGTTGGACTTGTGGGATTTAAATTTTGCCGAAACTCAGTAACAATCTGCTTCAGCTTCTTTTCTCTTGAAAGATCAAAGAAATACCTCTTCCTCTGCAAAGCTTGATAAATTGAAGAAGCTTTGACCATCTTCAGCACTACTCTTTCTAGAGCAATAAATCTTTTCAGCTTAGACTTTTTGTTGAGGTCCTTGGCAAAAACCCAAACTCTGAAATTTACCCATTCTTCAAAAACTTGGAGCTTCTCTTCAGCAAATTTATTGACCTCTTTCCAAATTAGATCAATGTGAGTTTGAATGGCATTCGAAGGTCTGGGCTCTTCTTGTATTTTACCTTTGCCCTTGGAGTCAGTCAAAATATGAAGAATGGTTAACCCAGACGTAGTTGCATCAATCTTTTCTCTGAGCACAACCCCTGTTGGTCTGGCAAATGGTAAAGGGGAGTAAGGAGAAATACTAATAAGTGGAGCTTTTACTCCAGCAAGTCTGGTTTTATCACTAGATGTAGTGATTATACTCTTTGGAGGAATGGTGAACAAGGGTAACTGATCCTTAGTTGAGGACTCAGTTGGAATTGCCTTCAATGGAATAGCCTGGATTGGCTTTTGAGCTCCTGATTTCATCACCTTATCAGTTGGTATGACTTCAACTGTAGCAGTAGGTTTGGTTTTCAGTGTCCGTGGATTCTTGGCAATTGGAGGAGACGGGGTCTTCTCTACATTAGAATCACTGATAAGCAGTTTGCGCTTTGAAGTCTTCTTCTGTGGTAGAGTCTTAGCAATCTTAACCGATTTGGGAGCAGCCTGCTGCGTCCCAATCTCTGTTTTGAGCTTAACAAATTTTTCAGGAGAGATGTCCAACTTAGTTTTTGGTGGCAAAATATTCTTGGCATTGAACACCTTGAATTTAGATAATCTCTCGGAATCATCAGTTACTAACCCTTTGACTTTCATCAAATAGCTCAGCTGTATTGCAAAACCTTTTGACTGCTTGGTGGAAGAGAACATATTCTTCAAGATGTTGAAAAGGAGGTGCTTTTAGTTGAGTCTTTGTCCAGCCATGATGACAGTAATGGCTTGAAATTTCTTCAAAGTTAAAGCAGCAAAGGATCCTGCCTTTGCCAATAGCTTATTGGCTACAATGTCGGCCAGTAACTGAACCTCATGCTTCAGCTCCTTCTTTGGATCGAAAACTTTGATTTTCCGTTCATCAGCAGAAAGTAAGGTTTGCGTCTCTTCGACATCAGATGCTTTGACATCAGCAAGTTGTGCTAACCCATCCGAAGGCAGCAAAAATAATTCTCCAAGAAAATCTTCAGAGATGGTCAACAGGTGATTGTTGACAGTAGAGATGATGTTTCCATCAGAGTTGATAAATCCATTTGAGTAGAAATCTTGAAGTTCCTTTGGATAGATTTCTTGAGAGAATTGCCCTAAGAAAGTTTTCAACCCTGCTGATTCAAGCTTCAGAAAAACATTCTTCACATCAACTTGGTCCAGCAGAAAAATCGTGATCAGTTAGAAATTTTGAAAGAGTGTCATACCAAGCTCTTGGAGCTTGCTTAAGACCATATAAGGCTTTGTTCAAATGGTAGACATGATCAGAAAGGTGATGATTGATAAAACCTGGAGGTTGTTCAACGTAGACTTCTTCCTGCAACTGGCCATTCAGAAATGCACTCTTTACGTCCATCTGGTAGACTTTAAAGTTTTTGAATGCAGCATAGGCAAGGAATATTCTGATTGCCTCCAGTCTTGCAACTGGTGCATATGTCTCATCGTAGTCAATTCCTTCTTCTTGCCTATAACCTTGTGCTACTAGCCTTGCTTTGTTGCGCACAACTGAACCATCTTCGTTCAGTTTGTTCCTGAAAACCTATTTTGTACCTATAACAATTTTTGAAACTGGTCTTGGAACTAGGTTATAAACTGATTTAGCTCTTCTTGCATTGCATTTATTCAGTTTGGATCAGCAAGAGCTTCTTCAGCTTTCTTTGGTTCCAGTTGTGATACAAAAGCTGAGTGAATGAATAGATTGAGCATCTGATTTCTTGTTCTCACTGGATCAGATGGATTACCTATCACCAATTCAGGAGGATGTGATTTCTTCCATCTGAGTTCAGCGTTTATTGCTTCTAAGTCAGCAACTGCTTCTGTGGGCAAGTGAATGTTTTCAGTTTCAGTTGGAGCGGTTTCAGTTGGTAACTGAATATCATTTGTTTGCTCTATCAACTGATCGTTAGGAACAGCTTCTGGTTCAGCTGGTTGATCTAATACTTCTGGTTCAGGTGTTTGGAGGTTGTTTTTATTGATATGATTGTCTTCTTCATCATCATCCTCCAAACTGATTTCTGTAAATCTATCAACTAGCTCAACTGTATCAGTTGGCTTATCAGTTAGTACAGTTTCTTCAAAAACAACATGGATAGATTCTTCAACATTCAAAGAGTTTTTATTAAAAACTTTATAAGCTTTGCTCACCGAAGAATATCCAAGAGATATTCCCTCTGCAGATTTAGAATCAAAAGTTTTTAAATAATTTTTGCCATTGTCAAGAATGAAGCATCTGCAGCCGAATATTTTGAAATATGAAACCACACTTTTTCTTCCATGCCAAATCTCATAAGGTGTTTTCATATGATTCTTATTAATCATTGATCTGTTCTGAGTATAACACGCAGTGTTTACCGCCTCTGCCCAAAATCTTTGAGAAATACCCGAATCAGCAAGCATTGTTCTAGCAGCTTCTTTAAGGGTCCGATTTCTCCTCTCAGCTACACCATTTTGCTGAGGAGTTCTAGCTGCTGAGAGCTCATGCTTAATTCCAGTATTTTATAAAAAATTTGAAAGAATTTGATTGATGAATTCAGTTCCTCGATCGGATCTGATTCTATCAATACCAACTGATTTTTCATTTAATAATCTTTTGAAAATCTTGATCAGTTGTGCAGCAGTTTGGTCTTTAGAAAAATAATCCAAGTAAATCTTGAAAAATCATCTACAACCACCAAGGTGTATTTCATTCCCCCTAACCGGTATTGGACCAAATATATCCATGTGCAACAGCTCTAAGCATCGGGAGGAGGATTTACGGCCCTTGTTTTTCAAAGAAGATTTTACTTGTTTACCAAACTGACATGCTGGACAAATTTTGTCTTTGATAAAATCCATTTTGGGCAAACCAGTGACAAGATCGTGGTTACTCAGATATGCAATAGATTTGAAATTCAGGTGGTTTAATCTCTTATGCCACAACCAGTTTTGAGAAAATTTTGAAGCAACTAAACATACTGGTGCATAAGGTTGATCATTCCAACTAACTTTGTATGTATTTCCACACCGTTTGCCAGTTAGGATGATCTCATTATTTGAGCATTTGACTGAACAAGAAAGTTTGTTAAACTGAACTGAGAATCCATTATCACATAATTGACTGATGCTAATCAGATTATACTTGAGATTCTCAACTAATAAAACATCATTAATGATAAAGTTACCATGGATAAGCTTACCCTTACCCACAGTTTTACCTTTGGAATTATCTCCAAAATTGATGTTTGGTCCAGTGTAATTAACTAGTTGAGATAACAAGTTTGACTCTCCTGTCATGTGTCGTGAGCATTCACTATCCAAATACCATATTGATTCAATGCTTGTACCTGTTACCTACAATCACACAAGAGATAAGATTCTGGTACCCTTTTCTATTTGGGTCCAAAATTAATTAGTCCTTTAGGAATCCAGACTTGGATCAGTCTAACTGACCGTCCAGTTGCTGTTTTCCAGATGGTCTTTCCCGATCTGTGTGTGCTTGGTGTATAGTGTGCAGAAGATACAACATGTGATTTGTCCTTTTTCAACTGATTGTTCAGCCGGTATCTTTTCTGAACTGGCTTCCTGTTATAGTAATTGGAGTAGCCATTTGAATAATTTTTGCTAAAGCTTTTTGGTGGCTGACTGCGTGAATCAGTTACCACTTTTGGGCTATAACCAATACCACATCTTTTGCCCTTGTTCATACTTTCAGTTGGCTGTTCAACCAGTTTACTTGGCTCCGGTTGTTCTTGTACCATAACTGATTTGACAAAGTGAATGTATTTCCATTTATTCATATACAGTTTTGGTCGAGTATCTTGGGAGACATTTCATCTTGGTTACTGAACCCTAAACCAGTTTTATCAGTAACTGATTTATGTGAGTTCTGTATATCAGGCAATGCAACAGATGATTTGTTCCAAGCCTGAATAAGCTCAGTTTGCTTTGATTTCTCAAGCATTAACTTTTGAATCATTAATTGATCCTTGCTTCTTTCAGTATTGAGTTCAGTAATCTCCTTTTTCAGACTCAACATATCAACTGATTCATCAGTTTTAGTCTTATTGTCTATAGAATCAGTTTGCTTTGCTCTAGCCTTTTCAAATGAAAGGCAAGCTTATGATACTCACTAACCATATCATGCAGAGTTGAAATAAGTTCTTCTCTGGTAAAATCAGTTGAGCTAAAATCAAATACCTGTTGACTGTTGGACTCCAGTTCTGTATCACCAGCCTTCAAACATTTCACTTCCTCTTCATTGTCACTAGAACTGCATGATGTTTCTGGTTCTGACCCCTCGCTGTCAGTTTCTGCCCATTTTGATTTGCTCTCTTCAGCCAAGAGCACTTCATGCTTCTTCCTAGAGAACTTCTTATCATCCTTGGATCTCTTTTTGTGCTCATATGGTTTCTTTCTTCTTTCAGTTGAGCCTGGATTGTCTTTCTTTGGTTTGGTACAGTCAGCAATGAAGTGACCTAGTTATCCACAGTTATAGCAAGCGTTTGATTCTTCCTTGGAATTGCTTCTTTGATATTTATTCTGAAAATTTCCTTGATTTTCCTCATAAATTTTCCGAATTTTTTGATGAACAATGACATGGCATCATTTCTTAGTTGATCAGCAGCTTTTTCAATTGAACCAGTTGGTTCTGTTCTAACAGCAGCTAAGACAGTCGTGGCTGCTGGAGTAGAAGATTCTCCTTCTCGAGTTTGCAGCTCAAACTCGTAAGCTTTCAAATCAGCAAATAGATCATGAAGCTCAACTTTGTTCAGATCCTTGGATTCCCTCATTGCCATGGTCTTCACGTCCCTTTCCTTGGGAAGACCTCTGATTACCTTCAATGCAACTCCTTTGTTTGTGTACACTTTTCCAAGTGCATTTAATTCATTGATGATGCAGCTGGTTCTTTCATCATATTCATGCATCGTTTCACCAACTCTCATTTTGATATTGTCAAACTTCTGAACAGCAACAGAAAGTTTGTTTTCTTGGTTTGTTCGTTCCCTTCGCAAAGCTGGATCAGCTTCTCCCAAATTTCTTTGGATGTCTTGCACATTTTGATTTTGCTGAAGGTTACTTTATCCAGCGTCTTGTATAGTATGTCCATTGCCACATTATCCAAATTGGTTTTTCTTTTATCCTCTGTCGTCCATTCTACTCTGGGTTTTTCTATACGATGAGGTGCCCCATCAGTAATGGCAACAGCTGTGTTGGCTTTCAAAATCTTCATGGGTCCATAAGTTATAACGTACCACATATCATCATCTTGTGCAGCTAAGTGAGCCTGCATTCTTATTTTCCAGTCATCAAAATCCTCTCTGGAAAACATAGGAATCTTGTTAAAAGAAGACATACTGAACAGTTTGAGTAAGATATTCTGAGACGAAATACAACTGCTCTGATACCACTTGAAAGGATCGGTTAGAAGGATGAAAAGTGTTTAGAAGGGGGGGTTGAATAAACACTTCACGAATTTTATATTCTCTTCGAAGATTTGGATTCAGTTCGGTTACAAACTGAATCTAGGTATCACGTCGGTCAATGACAATCAGTTAAACTGAAGAAAAAAGTTGCGGAATATGAACTGACTGAAAGATAGAATATCTAACTGAAATATAATAACTGAAGGAAAGAACACAATTGTTTCTGGATGTTCGGAGACTTGAATAACTCCTACGTCACCCCTTCTATCACGAAGATAGGTTATCCACTAAAAGACTTTGATCAAATACAAGACATGTACTGACCCACTTCAGTTTGGACTTAACACTGCCAAAACTGAAACTCTTAGTTACAAATGCTTTTACAGTCCTTGACAGAACTTAGCACAACTTAAAAGAATTAGCAGATATTACAAAGTGCTATTAAGCTCAAATGTATAGCCTGAATGCTATTGATATAACAAGTAAGCGAGAGCTTTCGATATTTGAATGCAAGTAAAGAATTTTGCAGCGTAACAGCAAGCTTCAAAGAGATTGGAATTTCGTTGTAGGTTCATTTTATTTTCAGCTGCTCTCTTTAACTATTTATAAGCTTCCATTTCAACGGTAACATTAACTGCTGTTTGAATATTATATCCGTTGATATGCCACGTCGTTATTCTTCTTGCAACCGTACTCTGTGATCTCTGAAATGCGGCGTCCCACTAATAGTTGCAGCTGTAGTGGTACTATCTGTCGGTTGTTAATGACGTGTTCAGCTGAATTAATCAGCTGCTGGGCAATAAACTGGTGAGGAGAATAATTGAGTTGCGTTTCAGTTGCGTAGATCAGTTTATTATATTCAGTTGGTTTGCATAATCAGTTGGCAATTTTTCAAACGCCGTAATTTTGATTCCAACATAAACATTCCAAATAATCATATTAGCATATAAAACAACATTCAGGACACTGCCATGACGTTTACTAATTTCTAGGTGTAAAATGATCGTTTTATACCCCTAGACGTAAAATTTCACGTTTTTGACTTTTTCTTAATTTCATTGACTCTAACATATCCCAAATAATTATTTAAGCAACATTAATTTTCTCATATTTTTATTTAGGTTAAATCGAGGACTTTTGCTTTAATCTTTAAATAAGACGTATTAATGCGTTTTAATCACGAATTAAACTAAAACTTAATATAAAATTTTCAAATTAAAAACTTAGACTTATAATAATTATTTAAGCTTAAACACAAGTTTTCATAATTTTATGAAGCTTAAAACTAGGTGTTTCAATTAATTCGTTGATTAGCATTTCGTGCGGCGATTAAATCCCGGAAAAATCCAAAACTCGTTATTTTGATCCCAACTTTAAACAAAACATTTTAGTATTTATTCTACCCTTCCAAGTCATGAGCCACCCCCGTGGACCCATGGATTCATTTTTAGCCTTTTAATTTTCGAAATAGACACCTTATTGAACACACCGAGTCATCTCCCAATTTACTCGAGTCACGCCCGAGTCACCTTGAGCCAAAACCTAGCCAACCCATCTAGGGACCCTACTTACCCAGCCCAAGCCCTGGACCAGACCCCTGGACCCTCGAATAATCCCCTGAACTCGACCTCAAGTGCATGAGTGTGTGCGCTTGTAGTGTCCTTGCTGCATTGGGATACCTAGCCACCTAGGACTCCACCAGCCCTTAACCACCGAGCCCCACCTGACCCTAGCCATCCGTGGACCATGCCCAGACTCGACCCAGACCAGCCCTAGCCTCGAGCCCACGCACAAGCCTCCTGGATCAGAAGCACAGCATGCGTGCACAAGGCCCCACTCACGCTCTCATATTCATGCTCGGCCCTGCCTGAACAAAACCATCCCAGCCCTTGTCTCGACCGTGGACCACCTTCTCTAGACCCTAAAGGACCTAGCTTAACCCAGCCCAGAGCTCTTAGCCGCGCAACCTCCTCCCTGCACCAGCTGATCATCTGCGCTCCATCTTGCTGTAACTCTCGGGTGGAGTCCTAGCTTGCTAGGACTCCTCCCCAGCCTCTTACCTTGAGTCCTAGCATGGCTAGGACTCTTTCCTTGACTCAACCACGTCCCTAGCCAAGCCCTGGTCCCAACCAAAGCCAAGCCAAGCCACCAAACCTTTCAAACCAAGGCCCTACACTCAACATGACACCCGATGATTTCCAGCTTTGTGTTTCTTGTATTGTGCAGTGTTATCGTTGCTTCTAATGACTCTAAAAGTTGGGTAAAACCTGTCCCATAACATCCTAATACATGGCAGCCCCTTCTTAACATAATAAACATGTTTTTGAATCAATTAACAAGCTTTCAAATTCATGATGAAGCACAAAAACGAAAATAAGAAAAGTGCATCTTGTTTTTCCATGCAATACATATTTAAACAACTACTATGGTGTGATGGATGAGTAGAAAGGAGAATATGGCGTGCCTTTGCGTATTTAACGCACGAATAAACGTCGACGAATCGAAGAACGTTGACGACGAGACCTTGGCTTGAAATCCTAAGCAAAACTTGATGCTTTTCCTTGAAGGATATGTGTGTGCCGTGTGATAACAAGAGTTTTGGTGTGCCAAAAATCTGAAGTGGCGTGTGAAAGTGTGGAGTTTGGGGTGGCTTTAACATATTAAATAGTTAATTATCTCCTTAATTAAGCTTAGGTCCATTAAGCATAAGTTTAGGCCCATTAGTCTTAATTAGGATTTAATTAAAAGATTAAAATAGTTTTAGTGAAAATAAGTTTGTGAATTTATTAGCCGGATTGCCAAAAAGTTCGTATTTTTGTTGAAAAACTAACACCGATAAAATTTACGTCCCGGCGTATAAAATCACCTCAAAACCCCTTATTTTCAAAAATATTAAAAAGGCATCACCCATATTTTAAATAATTAAAAATAATTATTTAATAAAAACATTTTCTATTTTTCAGCCATCGGTCTCCGTTCCTCGATCGCATCTCGAATAATCCTTAAAAATACATTTTAATGCAATCATGTAGAAAAATATATTTTAAAAATACAAATATGCACCACATAATTACTTTATGCAATTAAAAATTTTAATTAAAATACACAAAAAATTTAATAATTGCATGCATGTGGTTCGCGTGGACCTTTAAATTTTCGAGGCGTTACATTTCCGGTGGTCAAAAACGGCCTTCCAAAGATAAGTGGAGTCTCCTAGTCTTCCTCCATATCTAAAATGACAAATTCAGCAGGAAATATGAATTTGTTTACCTTTACCAGCACATCCTCTACCATCCCTCGTGGATATGTAAGTGATTTGTCCTCCAGCTGCAAACTAATAGTGCTAGGCTTCACCTCGCTCCAAGGTCCTGTAAATAGAAAAAGACATTAAATTAATACTGGCACCTAAATCACATAAAGCCCTATTTACTCTAGAACCACCAATAACACAAGGAATAATAAAACTCTCTGGATCTTTGAGTTTTTGTGGTAGTTTCCTTTGGAGTATGGCACTGCACTCTTCGGTTAGCTTCACTGTCTCAAATTCTTGAAGTTTCCTCTTCTTGGACATCACATCCTTGATAAACTTAGCGTAATTGGTCATTTGCTCCAATGCATCGGCAAATGGGATGTTAATGTGTATTTTCTTGAAGATTTCCAGGAACTTCGCAAATTGATCGTCTAACCCTTTCTTCTTGAACCTCTGTGGATATAGAAGATTCACCTTCGGTAAAGGATGTTGTCCAATTACTTTCTTGGTTTCCTCTACTTTCTCTTTTCCAACACTTACACCCTTACCATCATCTTCCTCAACAAGAATATCTACATTCTCTTCAGTATGCTCTGGGATTCCAATTTCCTTGCCATTCCTCAGTGTTCCGGCTTTGCATTGCTCCCTAGGATTCACCTCTGTATTGCTTGGGAATTATCCTCTATTCTGATCTTTCAAAGCATTGACTAGTTGCCCAATCTGTGTTTCCAAAAATTTCATCGTGGCACCCATATTCCCCATGTGTATTTCCATGCTATCAAGATGAGACTCAGTTCTAGCCATTCTTTTCCCAGACCCAGTCACAAGCGTCCCAACTAGATCCTCAAAAGACGGCTTTCCTTCACCTTTCTATGTATTGAACCCCGGTGGAGGATTCAACACGTTCTTGTTGTTCGCATAAGAGAATTCTCGTGATTTCTCAAAACTGGATGATAAGTATTAGAGGAAGGATTACCTCGATATCCTCCAAAGCCACGATTGTTGTTGATGTACTGAGCTTCCTCCACAACAGGCTCTTCTTCGGCAGTCACCAGTGCTACATCAGACGTAGATTGGCCTGCCTTGTTCATCGCTGCAATCTGTGTGGTCAACGTCAAAACCTGTGCAGTAATTGATGTGATCGGGTCTACGACATACACTCCAGCAGGTTCTTTGATCCAGATCTATCACTAGGCCACTGGTAACTGTTAATGGTCATCTGTTCAAGCAATTCATAAGCCTCATCAGATGTTTTGGAGAAAATAGTACCTCCGGCGGCTGCATCCACATTCCCTCTAGTTGGCCCATCCAAACCATTGTAAAATAACTCAACCTGCACCCAATCTGCATATCCATGATTCGGACACCTCCTGAGTAATTCTTTGTATCTCTCCCAAGCCTCATATAACACCTCGAAGTCCTTCTGCCTGAAGTTGGTGATATCTATTTTCAGCTGAGCAAACTTGGCAGAAGGAAAATAATTTGATAGAAACTTCGTAACCAAATCTGCCCATGTAGTAATACTTCCCAGAGGTAGAGATTGGAGCCAAATTGACTAACATATCATTAAATCGCATTATGTTTATTAACAAAAAACTCACAATTTTTCTATTCCCTTTTTCAAGTGATAAATAGAACTGTATTATCTATTATTAATTTTAGTATATTTATTCAAAATCACGTAACAAATAATATATGCAAAAAAGGTTCTTTTTGAGGATTCACCAGAGTTATATGTCTTTTGCATGTTATAAACATCTGATGATGTGATTTCCCCAGTCCTAATTTCAATCCCCTCTCTCGAGTGCTAGATCTTAATTTTTTAATCAGTCGAATTATGGCCAGTAATCCAAAAGCATTAAAGACAAAAAATCACACATAAACACGATGAATTAATTCAATGAACATTCAAAACTCCAATAACGTAGGTTCGACCAAGACTACATCTATCTCTAGAAAATAAAATTAGTTCATACTCGAATCTGGATCACAACAAAACCTATTTGTAATCATTAAAGCATAAAAGTACAGAACCGAATTAGAAACGTGTTGAAGAGAGATGAAAATGCGTCTCCGTATCCGGATTGAGCGTCTTCTCACTCCGTTCTTCACGTTCCGTTCTCCGTTGGCTCTTAATTTCTGCTCCTCGATCCGGATGTCGGTTGCCAAAAAATTAATTCCTATTTTATAAAGCCCACGATGAAACCTAATAATTCTGGCATCTGCGTTGCGTGCATAGGCACGCCCAAGCCTCGCGCATATGCGCGGAAGTCGTCGTCTGTGTGTTGGGCAATTTTTCTCGCACGCACATGTGCACACTAGCTCCGCGCATATGCGTGGAGTCATTTGTTTCGTGCATCTGGAAATATTTCATTCGCGCATATGCGCGCCTCGTCTAGCGTATGCGCGTGATAGCTTCTATTTTGTTGTCATCAATGGGCATCTTTCGCGCATATGTGCGTCGTACATCACGCATGTGCGCCAAGCTCTCTGTCTCGCTTTGTGTTTCGCACATATGCGCGGTCTCTCTGTGTGTTAAACTCACTATTTTCTTCCAAGCGCCATTTTCATTCCTTTTCACGCCCATGTAATATGCCTTACCTAGATTCCTGAAATCACACCAAAAACAACAAAAGACACATAATTCCGCCCGCGAAAACTAACAACATATACGAATTATAAGGATAATTTAAGTGCATAAATTGCACTTATCAGCAACCTACTGCCAGACCAATGAATATCAATGAAAAATTGCACCATTAAGATGGGACAGAGATGGATGATGCAAAAAGGTTTAGGATTTTGTTGGAGGTTTGATTTATCTCATACACATTCAACCCGATATTGCATTTTATATTGCTATGATTTCCAAGTTTATGCAACATCCTTCAAAGATTCATCATGGAGCAACAAAGCAGATCTTATGCTACATCGCTAGAACCATGAGTTATGGAATTTGGTACTACAAAGTTCCCAAATTTAGATTATGTTGATTCAATGACAGTTACTAGGCAAGTTGATTGGATGGTAGAAGAAGTGTTTTAGCAAGTAATTTTAGTCTTGGGTCTGGAGCAATCACTTGGAGCTCAAAGAAGCAAGCTGTAATGCCCGAGATTTTGATTCTATTAATCTGAGATTATTGATTATGAACTGATGTGATTATAGCCGTGCATTCCGAGACCAGATTGGGCAAACGCATATGGATTGTACAAGTTTTGGACAGAACTATTGGCGCCCGAGCGGTAGAAAGTGACCGCCCGAGCGCCAATGTTCCACAGAAGATGTGGCGCCCGGGCGGTAGTTTTTGACCGCCCGAGCGCCAATGATTAATCATGAGGGGTAAGTTTTAACAGCCCGAGCGCCGAGCAAGCGCCCGGGCGGAAATTTATGACCGCCCGAGCGCCAACCAGAATTGAAGAAAAATGTGACACGTTGCTTTAACATGCAAGAGGATATATATATACTTCCTTCCTGCAGAATTAAAGGAAAAGAAAGAGGAAACGAAGAAAGGGGAAAAATAGAAGTTCACAGAAAATCCCTACGCCTTTATATTTCGATCCGTCCGCTAGATTTTCAATCCGACTTCAGTACTGAGTTTCTATCAACGCAGGCTTCAACGGGACGTAAGTTTCATTGATTTCTGTTATGTTCTGAAATTATGATATTGAAGGAATCAGATATGATTCATATATTATGATGGTTCTGATATGTTAGACATCGTATAATCGACACCGGATTGAAGAACGGATACCGTATAAAATTGTTATGATTTTCAGAGTTGATTTGACTGAGATTGATACCAGATTTGTATCATTATTGGTTATGAGTTGTGGAAATTGATATCTATTGATTTGTATTGCTGGGTATATTGAGATTGTGCAGTTATGCCGTTGAAACAGAATTTGATTGAGTTCTGATTATATCCAGTATTGATTGAGTGGGGTATTAATATTGTATTCCTCGTTATTGTCATTGTCAGATTGAGTATTTACATATTTGAGTTCGAGACTTCGACAGAGTCAGATTGACAGAGAGAAAGGTATATATCAATGTTGATTCGGGATTGCACAACTCGAGTTAGATTTGACTTGAGTTCCCCAAATCACATACTGAATGATTATTTCATTGATATTTGCAATTCTTGATATTGATATGCTTAGTCTATTAATCTATAGCAAAGCATGAGTTAGAGTTGGGCAGATCCGCCTAGTCTTTGGCAGAATCGCCATGGCAGAACCGCCAAGTCACTGGACTTTTGGCTATATATTGATATACTGAGGAAAGAGACCGACTCCTATTGCAGATCTTCGATATAGACAGCCAAAGTCTGGGACTAAGAACGTACCACCATCTAGCTGGGTAAAGTAGATGGGAGAACGTTGCGTTCTTATTCAGATCGGGATCCCTAGATTAGAAATGAGTCAAGTCTGAGATGATGAGTCTAGAGTTTGAGTTACCGTTTTATATCGATTCATGTCTTTCAGATTTGATACATGTTATGGATATCTGTTTTATGCTTTTATATATGTTTTATATGATTGCATGTTTACATTATTTATACTGGGATGTATTTCTCACCGGAGTTATCCGGCTGTTGTCTTGTTTGTATGTGTGCATGACAACAGGTAGGACAGGATCAGGGTCACGAAAGAATGAGAGATTCAAGATTAGCGTGGAGATCCGGACTTAAAGTAGAGTGATTTTCAGTACTTGATGTAGTAGCTGAACTCTAGTTGCGATAAACATATGTTGTACATGATCTGTACTTTATGTTGATATTTATATCAGAGTGATTACTTTAGTTTCCGCAATTGTATTTTAAAAAAAAAATTAGACCCAAATTAATTAAATGATCCAATAATGATTAAGAAGATGGATTAGGTTCGGGTCCCCACAGCAGGTGGTATCAGAGCAGTAGGTACCTTAGACTGAGATAGAAGCTAGTGAGCGGGGTAGAATGAGTTTTCTTTCCTTGCTTTTGATTGCTAGCATGACTTACTGCTTTGAAATGCATGTTTACATGTTTATCTGATTTGATTTGGTAACGTGTATTATTGAGAATGAATCAGAACCGATTCTCGATCAGCAGTAAGATGATCATAGGAGGACTGAAACAGGTTTGTTGTATTTGGTTACTAATCCTTTTGGTAATCAGATAGGCCTCCTCGAAGAGTACCTGAACAGGGTAGTACATCTGCAAATCCGATGGATGTGACAGCAACTCCGATGGAAACACTGTTGAAAAGGTTTCAGTCGTTTAAAAAACCGCCAACCTTGAAAGTGAACAGAGACTTCTGTTGACTGTGAGTGTTGGTTAGATGATATTGAATGTTGTTTGATTCGTTGGATTACACAGATGAGCGACGAGTTCGACTGATTGGGCACCAGTTGCATGATGTTGCAAAGAACTGGTGGATTATGACAAAGAGAGCATTGGAGTATCGAGGTACGACTATTACATGGAACGTTTTTAAAGCTGAGTTTTTATCAGAGATTTTCCCAGTGTCCGTACAGGAAAGACAAGGGGGGCAGAGTTTTCCAATCTGAGGCAGGGTCAGTTGAACATTGAGGAGTATGTGACCAAGTTCTCTACCTTGTTGAGATTTGCTCCACATGTTGCTGAAAGTGAGAAAGCTATTGCTGATAAGTTCATCAATGGTTTGAACCCAGAGATTTTTACATTGGTGAACACAGGGCGACCGAATAACTTTACTGACGCCCTGAACAGAGCCAAAGGAGCAGAAGCTGATCTGATGAGACAGAAAGAAGCTTCGTTGGTTCCTCCAGCACCGAGACCACAGCAAACTCCTCCAGATTCGAGGGTGGCAGCAGCAGTAGTGGAAAGAAAGATTTCTTGAAAGCCCGAGGAAAGCAGTTCAAGAATCAGGACCAGTTCTTCTAGCTCCGGTGGTTCTCGACAGAGCCAGAGCTATACGGGAGTGTATTGTAGGAATTTGCGGAGGGAGACACCTGACTGAGCAATTCCAGGGAGTGACTGATAGTTGCAACATCTGCAGACAGCAGGGACACTTTGCTAGAGTGTGTCCACAGAGAATTCCCAGAGATCTCAGGGAGCGGAGTCATCTGGATCAGTGGCTCAGACAGGTAGACGATCGTCAGCTGTTCATTCCTTTCAGCCACCACCGACTACTCCGTCACAGCAGAGGCCAGGAGGTAGCCCAAGTTAGCCAGCCTCCTAGACAGCAGACCGAGTATTTGCTCTGACAGGGGAGTGCAGGCTCAGGAAGCACCAGATGATGTTGTTGCAGGTAACTGTTCTTATGTGTTATCCTGCATTATATATTGATAGCATACCAGTGCTTCCTATACAATTTAGTTCTGAGAGATTTTGCATTGAGTCATGCATTGCATATGAGTCGTTATCATCTGTAGTGTCTGTCCTCTTGCTCCGTTGGGGGACAGGTTTGATTTCAGGTGAATTCTTGTTAAACATTGTTTACTACAGTATGAAGGGCATGAGATTGAGTTGCGATGCAATCGTACTTGGGGTTGTTCTGATACTTTGATCTGTTATATCGGTATTGATATGCCTGACTCAAGTACAGACGGACTGGTGTCAGTATTTCCACAAGATTGTGAGATTCAGACCAGATATGACTGATGAGTGGAAATTCTACGGTAAGGGTTCTAGATCCAGAATTCCTTTGATATCTGTACTATCTATGACTCGATTGTTACAGAAAGGAGCAGAGGGATTCCTTATCTATTCAATTGATTTACTGAAATCGAGTCCATCATTGGCTGATTTGCCAGTGGTATGCGAGTTTGCTGATGTCTTCCCAGATGAGATTCCGGGTTTGCCTCCGATTCGAGAGATAGACTTCAGTATTGAAGATGCCAGGTACAGTTCCGATTTCGAGGGCTCCATATAGAATGGCACCGATTGAGTTGAAAGAATTGAAAGATCAGTTGGAAGATTTACTGGCCAAGGGATACATCAGATCCAGCGTGTCTCCTTGTGGTGCTCCTGTATTGTTTGTGAGGAAGAAAGATGGCTCTATGAGACTCTGTATTGACTACCGGCAACTGAACAAAGCTACGGTAAAGAACAAATACAATTTGCCTCGTATTGATGATTTATTTGATCAGTTGCAGGGTTCTTCAGTATATTCCAAGATCGATATGAGATCTGGATATCATCAGCTGAGAGTCAGGGATTCTGATATCTCGAAGACAGCATTCAGAACCAGGTATGGACATTATGAGTTTATTGTCATGCCGTTCGGTTTGACTAATGCTCCAGCTGTATTCATGGGTGTAATGCCCGAGGTGTGAGTTGGTAATCAGATATTATTAATGCATGCTTTGATGTCTTTGTCGAAGACCGAAGAAGCAACGTTGCGATTCGATGTTAGTTGCAAAATATTTTGTTGAGGCAGCAGAGACAGTGCACCCGGGCCAAAGACAGTGCACCCGCGGTCGTTTCTCATAAAATGTTAAATTGTTACAGTAGCTTGACTGCACCCACGCCAGAATTTGTACCGCACCCACGGTGTTGGTACAGTAGAGTTACCGCACCCGCGGTACAGTATAGCGCGCCAGCGGTCGTTCTTCTGCAATTTTGGAATGTGTTACAGCACGCCTGGCGCACCCGCGGTGAAGAACGAGCGCACCCGCGGTGTGACGTGCAGCTTAAAGGATGAGATGTGTTCCCACCATGCAAGATATATATCATTGTCTTCATTCCTTTCGACATTTTCAGTAGCAAGAACCGAGAGAACACACCTGAAAAGCTTCAAGTTTCTTCATAGTTTAGATTGTTGGTTTTGAAGAATCTAACCACCCGATTTTCAATCCGAGACTAGATTCGTATTCCTCTCATCACCAGCTTCGAAAGGACGTAAGTTTGTTTAAATTTCAGCATGATTCAGATTTAATGAGTTGGAGAAATTATGATATGATTACGATTAGATGTTCTTGAGATTATAAGCAACGTATATTCACACCGGATCGAAGAACGGACCTCGATGATGATGATCTTCCTAACTAATATGATCGAGATGTACAGATTTGAGATTATGATCTGTTATTGTATCGATATGAGTTGTGGTATTTATCTGTGATG
>NC_134554.1:43680182-43796927 GCF_025594145.1 Primulina tabacum
ATCCTGCCCCACCTGTTGTCATGCACACATACGAAACAAGACAACAGCCGGATACTCCGGTGAGAAAATCCCAGTATAAAACATGGTAGACATGCATGTACACAATATAAATCATAAAGCACTATCATGCATAAAATCAATAGCAATAGGTTTCATAGTCTATGGAACTAAATCAAAATAAGCATGCAGTAACAATGGGTTCCATAATCTCTGAAACCAAAATAAAATTAACATGCAACTCAATTCAATTCATATCCTGACTCAACTCAACTTTAACTCTAGGGATCCCGGTGTGAATAAGACGTCACTGTCTGTCACCTACCCTCCCAATCGGGGTGACTGTACGTCTTATTCCTAGACTTCGGCCCTGTCTGTATCGAATATCTACAATCGGAGTGACTCTGATCCGAAGCGTCGATACCACCGAACATCTAGTAATTTGGCGAATCTACCAAATGACTTTCCTATCTCAAATGCTTGAATATAAATCTATAAACAAAGCATAATCATAGAAAAAGATAAACAACAATTCTAGTATGTGATTTTGTTGGGAAACTCAAATTGAATCTCATTTGAGTTGTGTCTTCCCAAAACAAACATGAATTATACCTTTGTCTTCCCGGTCTGACGAAGACGAAGTCTTGTATTCCAATCTGTCCATACCCAGTCTGGCAATGACAATCACATTAATACAATATCAGTATATAATTCGATTCAAAACCTGTTCTGATCAATACTCAAATCAGTATATAATTGATCCATATCTGATGCGATCCCGCCCACGAGATCTTTAATTTTTCCCGATCTTTGAAACAAGTAATTGATAGGTGTAAAAATCGCCTCTAGATCACGCGGTCTAGCAACAATTCATCAACGATAGAAACAATCTCGTTCAACAGAACCTCCAAAGAACCCGTCCTTGGCAACCCTCGTGATATTCGATTGACAAACGCCACAAAAGATAAATCTTTTGATAAGTTTGATTTGATACAACGCAAAAAGTTATAACGAAACTTAATCTTGTTTTTGAGAGAATTCTCAAAGAAAGTTTTTATAAACTCAATCAATAATGAACAAAAGTTGTTTTCAATCAATAAAATTCGTCTATATATTGATACCAAATCAAAAAGATATGAAATCTACTTGCCAAGATAATAAAAACTCTAAAATAGGAAAGTAGGATTCTTCCCGAAACTGACTCGCGCTCGGGCGGTCAAATATTACCGCTCGAGCGCCAAGGCTTCTACTACTCGCGCTCGGACAGTAAGTATGGCGCTCGGGCGGTAATATTTGACCGCTCGGGCGCCGATGCTGCTGGACTCAACTTCATCTATCACTTGAATAATGTTCTTGTGACTTCCAAACTCACTTCCATGCATCAAAAACCCTCCAGCACTTTGCACCTCGCTTGTAAGACCTTCTTCATTGCTCATAAGTCCGTGCAATGCTTCCTTGAACTTCTTCAATCGTCCCCTCGTGATTGGTCCCTCCGGCAACTCCAAAGGGTCCCATGCTTTCCTTGGCGCCTGACCATCCGTGTTCGCATCATCCTCCCCTTCTTGAAAAGGATTTGTCCTCAAATCTTTGATACCTACACAAAAACGAAGCAAGTTAGTAATAACAAGAATTGTATGACTAATATGCTTACCTTTAAACTCAAGTTTGTAGGTGCTATCGCCCACACGCGACATCAACGTTTCGATCCCTAACTCCATGGCAGCATTCACCATCAACTCATCAACATCAACATATACCAAATAGTAAAAGGCACCAAATGATAAAATATGATTAAGTATCACAAAAATCAGATTTCTCCCCTTCTTAGACCTAGTCAACACCAAAATAATATCCACACACGTGTACGACCATAGTTCACTAGGAATAAGATATAACTGATGCCTGACATATGAATACACTCGACATGTCATTCTCCTGTATGTAATGCATATACCCCAATCACACTCAACATGTCGTTTCATGTGCAACCAACACATAAAATCATTCATTTTATCAAAGGTAAAAACACCACTATATGCATCACTAGTACGTAACTCATGCAATGAATGTAGAATGACGAATTTATTCTCCTTAAAATTGTACTCATTATGAACATAAAAATTCTTATGTTCGATGCATGATTCACAATTCCACCCAATAGACCTCCTCATATGCAACCATAGTAAAAATTCATGCATCCTATCAATGACCCTATTTACTTCATGGCTACCAATCAAACAAAGGTCATGCGCCTCAATATCAAACAGAAACTCATGCAATAGGTGTGTGATGAAAATTTTATTCTCTTTAAACATGTATTCATCATAAACAAAGAAATAAGCATCTTCATCCCTGCACCTCTCAAAACCATAACCAAACAAATATAAATCATGCAAATAGGACACAGTAAATGTACTATCCATGCAATCATTTAACTCATCACATGAATTTAATTCTAATGCACACAAGTCATTGCCATGACAAAGCCTCATCAATTTGACAATCTTTGAACACTCAAAATAACTAACATTTGAATTTAATTCATGCATTATATCACCATCCTCAACGCTGTGACTCCCTGACAAAATCGTCATCTCATCGTTAGACCATTTGGACATCACACTTTCAACACTCACCCCAAATTCTTGAGCACAACACAGCAATGAACTAAGATAAGGACTAAAGTCATACCTGCTTACCTCACGGTGATTGCTCTCAACGCCAAATGGATCATCCCATTGCATTTTTACACCTTCCACATTTGCTCGTCTCCTCATCACAACTTCATCACAGATATAATATCAGAATTCATAATCAGTATCAGTACAATTCATAATCTCAATATCTGTACACTTAAGATCAGTAACAACACAACTCTGATATCAAATCCCAATCAATATCTTTCAAAAATCATAACAATTGTATAAACAGTCTATTCTTTAATCTGACTTCAATTATACAATGTCTACTGTAGCAGAAACACTATATCTGATTCATATTCAATTCTGACAATATCATGAATTCAAATCATGTCTAAACATAACAAAACTTACGTCCAGTTTTAGCCTGCGTCGGTAGGAATTCAGTACTGTAATCGGATTCAAAAACAGACGGACGAATTTTACGTGACATTCAATTTCTCACCCGAGAGAACTTGGAGCTTTATCCCTCGTTTCTTTCCTTTTTAATCTGGAGGGTTTGCATGTAGGTATATATATATACATATGCTACATGATACAAGGGCAAGTGGCATCGTGCATGTTCTGCACAAAGTCGCGCATATGCGCCGGTAGTTCGAACCAGCATTCTGTCAGCTCGCGCATATGCGCCATCTACGTCGCGCATATGCGCCAAACATTCTGCCCATCCCGCGCATGTGCTCCATCTACGTCGTGCATATGCGCGAAAGGTTCTGCCTTCCTCGCGCATGTGCGCCCAACACGTCGTGCATGTGCGCGAGGACTTCTCCTTACATCTCATGTCAAATCTTCTTTTGGCTCTCCCGATTTGATCCTTCCGTATATAATTATCTCAATTAATAAATAAATCATTTCAGATTAATCTCAGATTACAGTAATAAAATCTCGGGCCTTACAGATATGCTCAGAGCTTGTACTATCGACTATCCTGGTAGTTGGGATTCCAAATTGCCTCTTGTTGAGTTCACGTACAATAACAGTTACCAAACGACGATTGGCATGGCACCGTATGAAGCACTTTATGGCAGAAAGTGTAGATCCCCCTTATATTGGGATGAGATTGGTGAGAGAAAGATGTTGGGTCCAGAGTTGGTCCAACAGTCAGCTGATGTTGTTGCTGTTATTCAAGAAAGGATGAAGACAGCACATTCAAGACAGAAGAGTGATGCTGATGTAAGACGTAGGCCGTTGCAGTTTCAGGTTGGAGATCATGTGTTCTTAAAGATTGCACCTCTTAAAGGTGTGATGCGGTTTGGAAAAAAGGGAAAGTTGAGTCCAAGGTTTATTGGCCCATTTGAGATATGGACAGAGTTGGTGATCGAGCTTACAGATTAGCCTTACCACCAGATCTTGATAGAGTTCACAATGTTTTTCATGTCTCCATGCTCAGGAAGTATATTGCGAATCCTTCCCATGTTTTCGTCACAAGCCATTGGATTTGACGCCAAATTTGACGTACCAAGAGATTCCAATCCAAATTCTGGATCGCAAAGTTAAAGTATTGAGAAACAAAGAGATCGGCATTGTTAAAGTCCTTTGGACAAATCAATTGATTGAAGAAGCCACGTGGGAACCATGGGATGAGATGAAATGAAAGTATCCTGAGTTGTTTGCGCAGTGATGTCAATTTCGGGGACGAAACTCCTTTAAGGAGAGGAGATTGTAATATCCAAGCTTGGTGAACGGTACGGTTTAAGATTTCTTATGTTTATGGACTATTTGGTTAAGTTTAAGTATAGTTTAGATGTTAAGAATTTGGATTTATGATTTATGGTATTGTTGATTATAAATGTTGTGTAGTCATAGTGTAGCGTCATTGCGATTTAATTCATTATCATTTGTATGTTGAGCCAATTGGTATGAGACCAATTGTAGTTGTTAGATAAGACATAGTGGTGCAACTTTCTTGCTGATAGTGTTGCCTAATTATGAGGAGAAGCGACGTTGCGATTCGATTTAGTTGCAAAGAGTATATTGTTGGCTACAGAGGAGAGTGCACCCGCGGTCCATTATGCAGTGCACCCGCGGTGATTGGACAGAAGAATCAGTGCACCCGCACTGGAAAAGAGACCGCACCCGCGGTGTTTGGGCAGAACCTTCAGCGCACCCGCGGTCTGTTGAGCAGCGCACCCGCGGTCGTCGTCCTTTGGATTTTCGGAAGTTGTACAGATTGCTTAGCGCACCCGCAGTATGAACTGTAGCCCACCCGCGGTCGTGAACAGTAAAGTCGTGTTTTCGAGATTTAAGTGATTAAATACAAGAGTTTGCCTCATTTTCACTCATTTCCATCCATTCTTCTCAGTTATTCATCTCAAGGGATACCTAGGGTTCTCAATTTCTTTCTTTTCTTCCTTTGATTCAAGCTTCTTGTTGGGTATTTGAAGTGAGAACAAGATCATTGTGGGTTCAAGGAGCTAAGGTAAGCTTTGGTTTAGTTATTCTTGGATTATGGTGTTGGAGAAATTATGGGATTCATTATTGTGTTGTTTTATCGGTTTTATGGTATGGTTGTTTGATTATTGGGTTGTTGATGGTGCAATACATGGTTTATTGTTGTAGGTTTTGTACCAAGAGATTAGATTCAAGCTTTCTATTGGTTGTAAGTGGAATTCATTCCTTGTGCTCACATGAAGTATATGTATTGTATTTCAATGGTTTTAACATGCTATTCCCTTCCATTTGATTCATGTTATGTGTAGAATATACTTTGTTGTATATGAGAGGCATTTTTATGTCTCAGTTATGTAAAAGGGAATGCAAAGGAAAGTATGCAAAGTGTTTGTTTTAATGTCCAAGAGAGAGTTCAAATTGATTTATTTGATTGATAAAGAGATAGTCAGAGATTGCATGCAATTAGTTGATCAACGACCATAGGCTTATATCCCAACAGAGTAATCGATTTATATCGATGGGATATAGGTACAGAGACAGAGATACTATTGAAATATCAATCCATCAGATAAAAATAATTCCATCGTTATGTTAATGTTCTACTATATTCATGTTTAAAGAGTTAGATGATATTTAATGATTTCAAAGCATGTTTTACAGAGTATGATATGTATACATTGTTATGTAAGAGTTTCACTTGCTGAGTTTTATACTCATTTCAGTTATTTCATGTGATGCGGATAAGAGTGACGGGCCAGGACGTTTATTCGAGCCGAGGTCATATGCATAGAAGATGGAAGGAAGAAGGCTATTTTGTTAGCATTGTTGGACATGATAAAAATGATATTTTTATTTTGATGCAACACTTATTTGATCATGTATATACTTTTGATTGTTTAAATTGAAAATGTGTTTATGTCAAGAAATTTTAAATCCTTCCCTTCAAATAAATTTTAGAAAAATTTCGCTGTTATTTTATGAAATCGGTCAGAGGTGTTACATAATTTGCGTCGATCGTGTGATTATTGGAATTCCTAATTTGATTTGATAGATTTCTGTCGAATCTTAGAATTTTAGTTAATTGCGCCGAGTCTCAGTAATTCAGAATTTGATTTGGGAGAATTGTGCTGAGTAACAGAATTTGGGAGAATTGCGCCGAGTCTAAGTCGAATCTATGTTTTTTCTTTCTATATTGAATTGTTTTATGTATATTATATCTGATAATGTTTGTAATTAATTGCAGATATTAAACTCTGGTAGCTCATTTAATTACAAATTCTGTACAACGACATTTGAAAAGGTAATTTCAATAATTCTTATATTTTAATTGTATTATTTATGTTTTATTAATGTAATTATAATTTTTTTCGGTTGCATTATACTATTTTATATAATTTTGTTATATTTTATATTTTTAATATTAATTATGTTTTATATTTCTCACAAACATGGATACTGTCAGTGTAGAACCCGAAAATCAGATTACGTATAACCCATGCATAATTGTTACTATTTAAATTAAAAATGAATTTTTATAAATATATGAGGTGTTTAATTCTTTTTTGTAATTGTTAAGTCATGATTATTTATTTTAAAAGTAGATGTTTAGTTTTATCTTTTCAGGATAAATACGCGAGGCTGGACCGGAGTTTGGAGATTAGAGATAAGATTAATAATAAGAAAAAAAATATTCCTAAATTTAATTTAAGTCAAGGAATAATTTAATTTAAAGAAAAAGAATGTTTTAGGATTTATTAAATTAATTGGAGCTAAGTTATTAAATAAGTTATTTTAGATTCAATATTTAATTAAAGTTTAAATTAAAATGTGTAAACAAATTTGGGATGAATTAATCTAAGTATAATATTCAAGAAATTAAATATAGCATTTAAATACTTAAATTTTAAACCATGCAATGCCATGCAAGATTTTATTCTAAATAATGTGTTAATTCACTAAAATGTATAATGGGTATTTAAAACCTTAAACAATTAAAATGCAAAGTTTAAATAATAATATACCATGCAAATGAGTAATAATTTCGGTAAAGAGAATTCAAAAGTGTAGTAAATCCATTCAAGTCACACTCAAATAGCCTTTAAGGTGAATACAATTCCTCACCTTTAATTCATTAGTTATTAGTAAATTCAAACACAATAATACACCTTAATTCTTTCTCAATCCATCATGCTAGCAAATAAACGTGTATAGGCTGCAAGAATAAGAAAAGAATCGGCCAGCCAAGAGAAGAAGAAGCATTTCAAATTCCTTCAACTTCTTGACTTGTAAGCCCCAACTTAATGTATATTATGGCACCTTTAACACCTCCTATAACACTCATATTCAGTGTCTAGCAAACCCACACTCTCACTGTAATGCCGAGATTTAATTACTGTAATCAGACGTTGATTAATTGATAGAATTGAAGTTGTAGGAGCTCGATTGGAGAACCGGGCGTCAGCACAATGCAAGATCAATATTTGTACAGAACTGTTGGCGCCCGAGCGGTAGAAAAGGACCGCCCGAGCGCCAATGCACCAAAAACATGTTTTGGGCAGAAAGTGTGGCGCCCGAGCGGTAGTTAATGACCGCCCGAGCGCCAGTGTTCAGCAAGAATATTTTGTGGACAGAACGTCTGGCGCCCGAGCAGTAGTTTTTGACCGTCCGAGCGCCAGAGCATCACAAGCCGATTAACCGAACAGAGTGTTCGGCGCCCGAGCGGTAATTTTTGACCGCCCGAGCGCCAACCATAATTGAAGAAGAGTGTGCCACGTATCTTACACATGCACAAGATATATATAAGTTTCCTTCTTTCAGATCAGTAAAAACGAAGAAAGGAACGAGAAATCTTTTAGAAAATCCTTACGCCTTTATATTCTGATCCGTCTGTTTGATTTGGAATCCGACTTCAGTACTGTGTTCCTATCGACGCAGGCTATAAATGGACGTAAGTTTTACTACGTTTTGATATGTCTTGAAATTATGATATTGGGGGAATTGTGATTTGACTGATATATTGTGTTTTTGGTATACTGATCAGTATATAATTGAAGTCAGATCGAAGAACGGACAATTTATATAATTGTTATGATTTTCGGAAGTAATATGATCGAGATTGTACAGATTTGATATTATGATATTTTATTATTGAAGATTATGATTAGTATTGATATCGATTATGAGTTGTGGTATTATATGTGATGTTGAGGTTGACGGGGTTATCAAGACTGTATTGTTATGCCGTCGAAACATCAGTAGATTGATTTTGATCAGATTCAGTATTGATTGAGATTGTATCATGATATCGTTGATATGGATCAGATTATGTTTGATTTGAGTATTAATCAGGACATGCCTTGAATTGAGTTATACATTGATACAGTGTATTTGATATTGTTATGGCCAGATTGATTTGACAGGCAGTGAGTTCGAGACTTCGACAGAGTCAGATCGACAGAAAGAAACGAAAGGTATAAATCAATGTTGATTCGGGATTGCACAACTCGAGTTAGATTTGACTTGAGTTTCCCAAAATCACACACTGAATGATTATTGCATTGATATTTGCAATTCTTGATATTGATACGCTTAGTCTATTGATCTATTGGAAAGCATGAGTTAGAGTTGGGCAGATCCGCCTAGTCTTTGGCAGAATCGCCATGGCAGAACCGCCAAGTCACTGGACTTTTGGATATATATCGATATACTGAGGAGAAGACCGACTCCTATTGCAGATCTTGGATATAGACAGCCAAAATCTGGGACTAAGAACGTACCACCATCTAGCTGGGGTAAAGTAGACGGGAGAACGTTGCGTTCTTATTCAGATCGGGATCCCTAGATTAGAAATGAGTCGAGTCTGAGATTATGAGTCTAGAGTTTGAGTTACAGTTTTATATCGATTCATGTCTTTCCGATTTGATACATGTTATTGATATCTGTTTCATGCTCTTATATATGTTTTATATGATGGCATGTTTACATTATTTATACTGGGATGTATTTCTCACCGGAGTTATCCGGCTGTTGTCTTGTTTGTATGTGTGCATGACAACAGGTGGGACAAGATCAGGGTCACGAAGAGAATGAGAGATTCAAGATTAGCGTGGAGATCCGAACTTAGAATAGAGTATTTTCAGTACTTGATGTAGTGGCTGAACTCTAGTTGTGATAAACATATGTTGTACATGATCTGTACTTTATGTTGATATTTATCAGAGTGATTACTTTACGTTTCCGCATTTGTATTGTAAAAATAAAAATAAAAAAAATTTAGACCCAGATTAATTAAATGATCCTAATAATGATTAAGAAGATGGATTAGGTTCGGGTCCCCACACTCACCTTCGAAAAACATCAGAAAAACAGCAGCTTAGAATCGTGACAGCAGCAGCAGAAACAAGAAAGAAATTTCACTCCACTCCGCCGCTCGTATTCGTCGTATTGATTCGTTTTTGGCAAAACAAATTTCAGGCATGTATATATTATTCCTTTGCTCTTCAATCAATTCATATTAGATATTTTAAATCAGTATATGTTCATGAATCAAGTGACAAAACGAAATTTTGACAGCAAGTTTTCAAAAATCTGTACAAGCCTATCGGCTATATGCTATGTGCTACACGGTTGGATTATTGTTTTGTTTACAGGGGTTGCTCGATTCCAGGCATTTATGGCTGCTTCTAGACATGATTTAGAGTGTGTTAGGGTGTTATTGGTCCATTGATTTACCTTCATACACTCACAAAGAAAGAAATGAAATCAACATTTCCCAAAGATACAGATTTGAGCCACGTTTTTTTTTGTTCTTGGTTGGTTAAGGAGTGTGTTCAAATCTTGGCTGTCCTAGGGATAACCATGGTTAGAACCCTTCCTTATCATGTCTAAGACGTGACCAAATCAGTTTTTCCAAGCTTGGTTCACGGATCCTTCAGATTTTTACATAAACATGACAAGTGCCCTCGGTTTTCAAAATTCTGATCCTTGTGTGAGTGAGTTCGGTTTTGAGGTGTTGTGTGGGCTGTGGCTGGCTAGTAGCCCATCGCTGTGGTTCATACAACACTTCATCATGTCTAGATTGAGCCATGGTCAATCAAATGGCCACTGGAACGACACAAGACAATCAAACAATCCAATACATTTCACTACATAGAATGGGAGCTCTCGATAGAAGCTTGGATTGTCCTAGGTGGTTGCTTGGTTTGTTGTTAGCGTTTAGCCCTTAGCCATGGTCCAAGCCATGCCTTAGGATGTTGGTAAGAGTCTTTGGTCGGTGGTTCAAGCCAATGGTCATTAATTTCAGAGTTTACACCACAAACACACAAGCTGCTACTGCTATATTTTGACAGCAGCTTTGGGTCTCGGTGTTGGTGGTAGTTTGAGTTCTTGGTTGGCTTTTAGCCTATGGCCTTGGACCAAAGTCATATTTTTGGCCGTTTGTGATTTGGTGGAGTTTAGAGGTCGTACGAGAATTTACGGTTCAATGTGCCAAAATGACTCTCGAAAGAGCGTTTCATGATTTTGGCCTCCATTCACTAATTTTCGTGTTTTCCAGTCCTCATGAATATTTTCAGTATGTTAGGGGTATTTTTATCATGGTTAAACGTCGGTTTAATGTTGGTTCGGTTGGGTACGAAGCCATGATTGAAATTAAGTTTTCCTAATCGTCTCGTTTTTTGTTCGATTGTCAAGTTTTGGTCAAGATAAGATTATTTGCATGTGTCACATATTAGAATTAAGTCACAGTAAGCCTGGGAGCGATCCAACTCATCCGGTAAAAAAAGGTTATAATTATATTACGTGCCTAAAAATATAAAATGTTTATTTTTGAGATATATGCGATATGTCTTGTGGCCACCTTACGTTTATGGGTTTGGAATCGGTAGGCGCAACCGAGGACCTCTCCACCCGATGACTTACGACCGGTTTACGATTATGTATGGGTACAGATATCCAGTCCAAGGGCTGTGGTGAACTCTACCGCCCAGTATACTGTGGTTTAGTCTGATCAGGCGCTCACGTTATGTTATGGGCCACATGCTTAGAAACATTATCTCTACCAAAAAAATTATGATATGATATGACAGAGCTCTATCGAGCAAAGTTTTTACGTATGATTTTCAGATATGCACATATTTATAATTACTCATGATACGATTTTACCGTACGCTTCATGATATTATATTTTTACGTTGCATGTGACTTTATGATATATTTACTTGTTATTCACGATATATACATGTTGAGTCTTTAGACTCACTAGACTTGATTGTTGTTGGTTCTGATGAGGTCGAGACGGAGGGCGGAGATCAGTGAGCTATCTTGGGGCAGCAGTAGTAAACCCGAGGACCTCAAGTTTTAGTTTATGCATTTTCTTATGTTCAAACTCAGTTTTAATACGTTGGATATATTTTGAAGTTGTTGTTTGAAAACAATATTTGCTTCCGCGGTTATTTTAAAGTTAAAATTATTTACCTGTTTATTTTATAAATGAGGCAAGATAATTATTTATTTAGAAAATTTTTAATAATTCCGCTAAAATAGGAATAAGAAATACGGGCCTTTACAGTTGGTATCAGAGCCTATGATCTTGTAAAGGGTTGTACTACTACTGCTCTCGAGAAGCTCATGAAGTCACGTCTTCGGTTTGTAAGTTTTACGATTACGCATTTCGTTTAAAGAATGAAATATTTTTACATCATGATTGCATGAAATATTTTATGTTAAGATTACAATTATGCAGTATTTATTTAAATTTAAAGAAAATATTGGAATTATGCATGTTGGTTATGTATGGGTTATAATTATGGAATAACATGCCTCCTAGACGCATTATTGATCGCACGGGAGGTGATGAGCAACGTCATAAGAATGAGGAGAGAGATTTACCACCAACCCCCTCCACCAGACATGAATGCCCAGATGCTAGCTGGGATGACTCAGTTCTTCGCACAGTTTGCGGGGAACAATGCAGTGGGAGCCAGACAGATGGGGCCGGAGGCTATCTATGAGCGGTGCATGAAGATGCGACCGAAGGAATTCTCCGGGACGACAGATCCTATGATTGCCGAGGGCTGGATTAAGTCCCTCGAGATTATCTTAGAGTTCATGGAGCTTGGAGATGAGGACAGAGTTCGTTGTGCGACTATCTATTGGGAGGAGACGCCCGCTTGTGGTGGGAAGGAGCATCCGTAGCCTTGAATTTGGCTACTCTGAGCTGAACGCGCTTTATAGAGGTATTCTACTTTAAATATTTTACTGAAGAGGTGCGTTCCAGGATGACCACGGAGTTCATGACGTTGAGGCTGGGAGACTTGACTGTTACGGAGTTCATCCGTAAGTTCGAAAGGGGATGTCATTTTGTACCCCTAATTGCTAATGATGTTGGAGCCAAATTGAGGCATTTTCTGAATGGTCTGCGGCCGATCTTGTGCGGTGATGTTAGGGGGTGGCCTTACTACCTATGATGTTGCTGTTTCCAGAGCCCTAGCGACAGAGCAAGACCAGAATGATATTGAGCGCGATCGCCAGGGTAAACGACCATTTCAGGCACCACACCGCCCTCCTCAACAGCAGCATCCGAGTAAGAAACCTTTCCACGGCTCATCCAGGAGCAGAGGACAGCATCAGCAGGGACGTGTAGTCCCGATGACATCAGAGTATCCAGTCTGTGCCAAGTGCTCACGCCGTCATGCTGGGACTTGTATGTATGGCTCGGGGAAGTGTTACAAATGTGGCAGTACTGACCACATACTGAAGTATTGCCCTCAGAAGAATCTGCCTACCCAAGGAAGAGTTTTTGCTCTCCAAGCAGCGGAGACTAACCCGGGACGATTCTCATGACAGGTATCATAAAGCTTTAAGTTCGTATTTGAAATGTAATGTTTTAAGAGTTTGAGTTAAGATTTTGAACTTAGAATTTGTGATAGGATTGCATGTTCTAATTAGTGATATTTTCGGGAAATTTAGGTTAAAAGAACTTTGACCTTCGCATGTCTATAAGTTTAGTTCCTGTAAAATGATTGGGTTTTAGCATGATATTCCAATCTTTCAGGAAGAATTTTATAGCTGGTTCAGCTACGAATGCCTTGATAGATTCAGGGGCTACTCATTCGTTCATTTCAGAAACCTTTGCAAATTCTCTCAAGATCAAGACAATTGGGCTAGACATAGCGTATTCAGTAGCATTGCCTTCTGGAGAGGAGCTGACAGCTACTAATGTGATCCGAGATATAAACCTCGAACTTCATGGAAATCTTGTGTATGCGGATCTTATCGTTCTGCCGATGCCAGAATTTGATATCATTCTGGGATGGACTTGCTATTGTGGAACACAGTTTTGATTGATTTCCAGCAGAGATCTGTTCTAGTCCGACCGCTTGGGATGGGGCAATTCTTATTCGAGCCAGACAGGTATTTTAATTTATCGCGTATAATACCTTATGTCCAGGCTAGGAAACTCATGCATCGATGGTGCCGAGCATTTTTAGCTACTCTTGTATCTGTTCCCGAGACACCCAAACTGTAATGCCCGAGATTTTATTACCATCTGAAGCTAATCTGAAATGAGTTAGTGATTAATTGATGTGATTATAGACGGAATGAATCAGACCGGGAAAGACCAGAAAAGACGCGAAATATGTGCGAGGGAGATGCCATCCGCGCACATGCGATTTGGTGCGCACACATGCGCGGGTTTGGCAGAAGACCCCGCGCATATGCGCGGCGTGAGGGCGCACATATGTGCGAGGTGTCCAGTAGCCAAGGAGCTATAACAGAACATTGCGCGCACGCGCGACGTGAGCCGCGCACATGCGCGAGGTTGGCAGAGAGTTGCGCGCACATGCGCGACGTGAGCCGCGCACATGCGCGAGGTTGGCAGAAGTTGGGCGCACATGCGCGGGTGAAGTCGTGCATAACAGAACATTGCGCGCACATGCGCGACGTGAGCCCGCACATGCGCGACGTGAGCCGCGCACATGCGCGAGGTTGGCAGAGAGTTGCCCGCACATGCGCGATGTGAGCCGCGCACATGCGCGAGGTAGGCAGAGAGTTGGGCGCACATGCGCGGGGTGAAGTCGTGCATATGCCCGAGTGAGGGTGTGCACGAGACAGTAGGTCTCGCGCATATGCGCGAGCCGAGTTCGCGCATATGCGCGAGTTGATAAATTCAAAAGTGCCAGGCAGGAAGCCAGGCGCATATGCGCGGGCCTTGGGCGCGCATATGCGCGCGACATGCAGAAAGAAAATAAGCCACTTGGTCTAGGAATGCTCGAAGATATATATATATATGTATATATCATGAATTCAATTCAGAATTCATAAGAAATCGAAGAAGCTTCAGAGAAAGGGTGAAAAATCCTTGCGCCTTTATATCTCGATCCGTCTGTTAGATTTTCAATCCGACTTCAATACTGAGTTCCTATCGACGCAGGCTATAACTGGACGAAAGTTTTGTTACGTTTAGATATGATTTGAAATTATGGTATTGTCAGAATTGAATATGAATCCTATATGGTGTTTCTGATACACTGGACATCACATATTTGAAGTCAGATTGAAGAACAGACTGTTTATGTAATTGTTATGATTTTCAGAGTTGATTTGATTAAGATTCAATATCAGAGTTGTATTGTTATACCGTCGAAAATCAGTAAATTGATATTGATCAGATTCAGTAGTAATTTCGATTATATCGTGATATCGTCGATATGGATTAGATTGTATCTTAATTTGATATTGATCAGATTATGTTTGATTTGAGTATTGATCAGAATAGATTTTGAATTGAGTTGCATATTGAGATTGTGCCTATGCGATATTGTATTTCAGATTGATATGGACAGATTTGACTTCGAGACTTCGACTTCGTCAGACAGCGAAAACAAAGGTATAAATTTATGTTGATGTGGGATTGCACAACTCGAGTTCGATTGACTTGAGTTTCCCAAAATCACATACTTTACTTTATTGCATCGATATTTGCAATTGTATGAGATTGATACCTTTGATTTATTGATTTATGTACTGAGTCATTAAGCGGATACGCCTAATTGTGAATGAGTAATCTTGTGACAGTAGTGCCGGATAGTGATGGAATCGTCACCGGCACATTGCACAATGTCACAGGATAGGATATTGGTGAAAATGCCAAAGTCTGTGACGGTTAGGTCAAGACACCGGACTTTTGGCTATATCGGAGTGGATAGAATTGGAGTTTCTTCTATTACTGATGTTCGATATGGAAAGAGCCAAAGTCCGTGAATAAGAACATGCCACCACCCCGATCGGGAGTGTAGGTGGGTGTATGTTCTTATTCCGATCGGGATCCCTAGATTAGGAATGAGTCGAGTCTGAGTCTGAGAATCACGGAGAGTGATTCATTGCTTGATATGGAATTATGTTCCTGATGATGATATATGTTTAGAATATAATTTATTCTTGATATTAATTCATGTTTAGGATTATAATACATGTGATGAATATTTGATTCATGTTATGAATGTTTATTTCATGCTTTTATATTGTTTATATGAAAGGCATGTATACATTATTTATACTGGGAATATAATTCTCATCGGAGTTATCCGGCTGTTGTCTTGTTTGTATGTGTGCATGACAACAGGTGGGACAGGATCAGGGTCAAGACAAAAAGAAAGAGAGATCATGATTAGAGTGGAGACTACGGACTTGGATTAAAGATAGGGTTTGAACACTTGATAATTAGTTGTTAAACCTTAGTTTTTATTGAATATAGATTGTACATGACTTGTACTTTATTTATACGAATCTGTATATTAGTTAGATTCCATTACGTTCCGCAATTAAAGAAATTTTTTTTATGACCCAAATTACTTGAATTAATAAATTGATCCTAATGATGATTAAGAATTGAATTAGCGTCCGGGTTCCCACAACAGGTGGTATCAGAGTAGTAGGTTACAGAACTGTAGGTTACCTTAGACTAAGATATAGGCTAGTGAGCAGGGTAGAATGAATTTTCTTTCCTTGCATGTGATTGCTAGCATGTGATTTATTATAATGTTGAATTACATTGTGTGCTAGTATGATATTATGTTATTGTTTTTAAATACATGTTACCTGAATATCTGAGTTGATTTGGTAATATGTCTGATTTGAAAATGAATCAGAACCAATTCTTGATCAGAAGAAGGTAAGCTGATCAGAAAGGGACTGAGATTGATTTATCTCATGTGATATTAACTCTTGTGGTAATCAGATATACCTCCTCGAAGAATTCCAGAAAGAGGTAGTACTTCGGTTGATCAGATAGATGTGTCAGAAACTCCGATGGAAATACAGTTGAAACAGTTTCAGTCATTTCAACCGCCGATTCTGAGAGGTACTGAGACATCTGTTGATTGTGAGATTTGGTTAGATGATATAGAGATATTGTTTGATTCACTTGAGTATTCAGACGAACGGAGAATTAAATTAGTGCCCAACCAGTTACACGATGTCGCAAGGAGTTAGTGGATTACAACCAAAAGAGTATTAGAACAGCGTGGTACGGTAATTACGTGGGAAATCTTTAGAGCTGAATTCTATCGAAGATTTTTCTCAGTTTCGTACCGAGAGGACAAGAAAGCAGAGTTTGAGAATTTGAAACAGGGCCAACTGAATATTGAAGAATATGTTGCTAAATTCTCTACTTTATTACGTTTTACTCCTCTTATAGTTGGGAATGATGAAGCTGTAGCGGATCAGTTCATCAACGGATTGAATGCTGAGATATTTTCCTTGGTAAAGGTATAGCGACCCCAGCATTTTGGTGATGCTTTGAATAAAGCAAAGAGAGCTGAGGCAAGTTTGAGTTGACAACGAGGGAGGTTGGATGTGATCCGACCCCAGACACAGCAATCCCCTCTCAGATTTGATAGTGGCAGTACAAGTGGGAAGCCAGATTTGTTGAAAGCTCGAAAGAAACAGTTTAAGAAATTAGGGAGCGGACCGAGCGGTTCATCTAGCTCCAGTGGTTCTAGCCCGAGTTATACTGGATTTTATTGCAGGACTTGCGGAGGAAGACATCCCACTGAGCAATGCCAAGGAGTATTTGGTAGTTGCCGTATCTGCCGACAGTCAGGACATTTTGCGAGAGTATGTCCACAGAGAGGTTCCCGAAGATTCCAGGGAGCAGAGGCATCTGGTGGTAATGACCGAGGAACAGATCCAGGATGCACTTGATGATGTAGTGACAGGTATCTGTTCTTTTATGATTTTGTTCCATATGTATTAGGGAGATTCTCGTACATCTTATACATGATTCTGCATGAATTGCATTGACATATGCTTTATTCTATTGGGTCTGTATATACTGTAGTATTGATTTCTTTATCTTTTGGGGGAAAGATTGATATCAGTGAATTCTGTAAATATCGTATACTGCCGTGAAGTGAGAATGAGATTGAGTTAGATTATGTTGTACTTGTATTGTCTGATTCTGGCAGCATTATTGATATGAATATACTGAACAAGTACAGAGCTATTGTAGATTCTTACCAGGAGATGGTAAGATTCGGACTTGAAATGGCCGAAGAATGAATAATGTACGGTAAGGATTTTCGATTTTGAATTCCTTTGACTTCCGTATTAATTATGATTCGATGATTATCGAAAGGAATGGAGTTATTCCTTATGCATTCAGTTGATTACTGAAAATGAATATACCATGAGCTGATTTGTCAGTAGCAGGAGAAATGCTAAAGTCTTTCTAGATGAAATTCCGGATTTGCCTTATATCAGGGAGAGTGATTTCCGCCTTGATTTGATACCAGGTACTGGTTTTATTTTAGAAGTCCGTACAGAATGATACTGATTGATTTGAAAGAATTGAAATATCAGTTAGAGGATTTACTGACCGAAAGTTACATCTGATTGTGTGTTTCTTTGAAAAATACTTCAGTTCTGATTATGGGTTGATGAATCCGGTATTCAGAGGTATTCTGATGATTTTATGCCGTTTATCTATGATATTTTGTGATATACTCGTGGCATATGACTGACTAAATCGAATATCTTGTATTGAAGGATCTGAGAACTGAAATCGTTGTATACAGAAATTGTTCAGATATGAATCTTGATTGAAACAGATTGTATTCCGAGTATGTGATATCCGAATATGGTATACCAATTGATATTAGCACAGCTGTGGCAGTGATCAGTGGCTGAGAATGATAACGATGTCAGAAACTTCTTTATTTTCTTGCCTGAGTTTAACAGATTATTGTATATGACTGTTGTTTTGAAATTTCTTGCGAATTGTTATTGTTCTAAAACAGTATTAAAGATAGGTTATATTGTTTGGGGGACATTACATCCGAAGATGATATAAAAGTTGATCTAAACAACGTCGAAAGGTGATACAGATTATTGGGATACGTTGAGAGTATATACAGTTCAAGCCGAATCAGAGCTAAACTCGCGAATTAAAGCAGTCCAGAAGTTTAATTAGAATGTTCAGAACTCGGTTTCGATAATCAGAACAGGGTGTCGATCAGAATATCAGGTAGGTAATACTGTATTATATGTGAATAACCAACTTGTTTGTGCCGAATATTTCGAATCTGAAATGACAGATATAGTCAGAAGCGCACGGTAGTCGATTCAGTATTTATTCTGGTGACAGAAAATGTATGATTATTCAAAAAGACAGTTTTGATATAAACAGAGGAGATCTGTTGTAGCAGAGTTTGTACTGAAATGTATGCATCGTCGACAGATAAAGACAGAAAAATAGAAACTAGGAGGTTGGTTATATAGATTATCGATTCTTGAATAGAAATGGGAGTACATTTCTATGGATTGTGTGACGACACTACTGAAATCTGGATAAGATTGTGCTATGATATAATTATTATTAACAGATTGCTTGAGTATGCTTATATGATGTTGTACAGGATGACGTACAGATACGACCAGACGACTGAGATTTATATCAGAAAAAGGGGTCAGATGGTAATGAATGCCAAAGTTGATTATATCAGAATGTGATTTTCGTTTGATTTTGTACTTTTGGCAGAATATACAATAAACTCTTTCACTTATCGTCTATAGATCGACAGATAGTTGGAGCAACTATCCTGAAACTGGAGGATATCCAGGAACTGTAGTGCTGGATTTTAGCACTAGTTGAGATGATATGTTGTCACTTTGTGAATGGATGTACGACAATAGCTATCAGATGAGTATTAAAATAGCTTCAGTCCAGGTATTGTACAGTGAGGACTGTAGATTTCCTTCGTATAGGAATAATATCTACGAGATACCTGAGATTGGATCGGATGGAATCAGAGATATGAAAAAAAATTGAAACTGATTCAGAGGAAAATGAAGACAGCTCAGAATAAATAGACTGAATATGTCAACGTCGGATGATGACTCTTGATATTTAAAACTGGAAAATTGAATGTAACCTTGACTGGGAGTACCGGATTTGATAATCGAGGATAATATTGATTTGTTATGAGTCGGTAATTGGTATATACGGATGTTGTATAACCAATGTTCTGAGATCGATTCTATCAGAATTACTTCAAGTTGTATTACGAAATTATACTTCTTGCATTAATATTCCAGATTGGAGTTAGAGATTCAGGAAGGAAGAATAATCCAGAATAAAGACTATTCTGCTGTTGAATATACAGTAAAGTCGTCAGGGTATCAAAGAAGACTATTATTTGTGAAAGTTCAATGGAGGCGTTATGATACTGAAGAAACTATTTGGGAAACAAAATCTGATATGAGACTGAAATTTCAGAATTGTTGCATTGCAATGAGTTTTCTGCTTAACCTCTATTATATATTTCTTTCTTTATCTGATTGAATTGCCTGTGATTTCGAGGACGAAATCGTATCTTAGAGGGGGAGAAATGTAATGCCCGAGATTTTATTACCGTAATCTGAAGCTAATCTGAAATGAGTTAGTGATTAATTGATGTGATTATAGACGAAATGAATCAGACCGGGAAAGACGAGAAAAAACGCGAAATATGTGCAAGGGAGATGCCATCCGCGCACATGCGCGATCTGGTGCGCACACATGCGCGGGTTTGGCAGAAGACCCCGCGCATATGCGCGGCGTGAGGGCGCGCATATGCGCGAGGTGTCCAGTAGCCAAGGAGCTATAACAGAACATTGCGCGCACATGCGCGACGTGAGCCGCGCACATGCGCGAGGTAGGCAGAGAGTTGCGCGCACATGCGCGACGTGAGCCGCGCACATGCGCGAGGTAGGCAGAGAGTTGGGCGCACATGCTGGGGTGAAGTCGCGCATATGCGCGAGTATGGGTGTGCACGAGACAGTAGGTCTCGCGCATATGCGCGAACCGAGTGCGCGCATATGCGCGAGTTGATAAATTCAAAAGTACCGGGCAGAAAGCCAGGCGCATATGCGCGGGCCTTGGGCGCGCATATGCGCGCGACATGCAGAAGGAAAATAAGCCACTTGGTCTTGGAATGCTCGAAGATATATATATATGTATATATCATGAATTCAATTCAGAATTCATAAGAAATCGAAGAAGCTTCAGAGAAAGGGTGAAAAATCCTTACGCCTTTATATCTCGATCCGTCCGTTAGATTTTCAATCCGACTTCAGTACTGAGTTCCTATCGACGCAGGCTATAACTGGACGTAAGTTTTGTTACGTTTATATGATTTGAAATTATGGTATTGTCAGAATTGAATATGAATCCTATATGGTGTTTCTGATACAGTGGACATCGCATATTTGAAGTCAGATTGAAGAACAAACTGTTTATGTAATTGTTATGATTTTCAGAGTTGATTTGATTAAGATTCAATATCAGAGTTGTATTGTTATACCGTCGAAAATCAGTAAATTGATATTGATCAGATTCAGTAGTAATTTCGATTATATCGTGATATCGTCGATATGGATTAGATTGTATCTTAATTTGATATTGATCAGATTATGTTTGATTTGAGTATTGATCAGAATAGATTTTGAATTGAGTTGCATATTGAGATTGTGCCTATGCGATATTGTATTTCAGATTGATATGGACAGATTTGACTTCGAGACTTCGACTTCGTCAGACAGCGAAAACAAAGGTATAAATTTATGTTGATGTGGGATTGCACAACTCGAGTCCGATTGACTTGAGTTTCCCAAAATCACATACTTTACTTTATTGCATCGATATTTGCAATTGTATGAGATTGATACCTTTGATTTATTGATTTATGTACTGAGTCATTAAGCGGATACGCCTAATTGTGAATGAGTAATCTTGTGACAGTAGTGCCGGATAGTGATGGAATCGTCACCGGCACATTGCACATTGTCACATGATAGGATATTGGTGAAAATGCCAAAGTCTGTGACGGTTAGGTCAAGACACCGGACGTTTGGCTATATCGGAGTGGATAGATGATGTTCGATATGGAAAGAGCCAAAGTCCGTGAATAAGAACATGCCACCACCTCGATCGGGAGTGTAGGTGGGTGTATGTTCTTATTCCGATCGAGATCCCTAGATTAGGACTGAGTCGAGTCTGAGTCTGAGAATCACGGAGAGTGATTCATTGCTTGATATGGAATTATGTTCCTGATGATGATATATGTTTAGAATATAATTTATTCTTGATATTAATTCATGTTTAGGATTATATATGTGAAATTTGATTCATGTTCTGATTTTGATACGTTATGAATGTTTATTTCATGCTTTTATATTGTTTATATGAAAGGCATGTATACATGATTTATACTGGGAATATAATTCTCACCGGAGTTATCCGGTGTTGTTGTCTTGTTTGTATGTGTGCATGACAACAGGTGGGACAGGATCAGGGTCAAGACAAGGAGAGAGAGATCATGATTAGAGTGGAGACTACGGACTTGGATTAAAGATAGGGTTTGAACACTTGATAATTAGTTGCTAAACCTTAGTTTTTATTGAATATAGATTGTACATGACTTGTACTTTATTTATACGAATCTGTATATTAGTTAGATTCCATTACGTTCCGCAATTAAAGAAATTTTTTTTATGACCCAAATTACTTGAATTAATAAATTGATCCTAATGATGATTAAGAATTGAATTAGCGTCCGGGTCACCACACAAACAGTCAGCATCCGATGTTCCAATTGTCCAGGATTTTCTAGACGTTTTTCCTGATGACGTCTCTGGTATACCACCTGTGCGAGAGGTGGAATTTTCTATTGAGCATATGCCCGGTACTGCGCCGATCTCCAAAGCACCGTACCGATTGGCACCGACGGAGATGGCAGAACTAAAGAAACAGATTCAGGAACTTCTTGACAAGGAATTTATTCGGTCGAGTTTTTCGCCATGGGGCGCGCCAGTCTTATTTGTGAAGAAGAAGGATGGTTTGATGAGGCTCTGCATTGATTACCGAGAGTTGAACAGAGTTACAGTGAAGAACAAATACCCACTTCCGAGGATTGAAGATTTGTTTGATCAGTTGCAGGGAGCTTCAATCTTCTCAATGATAGATCTGCGTTTCGGGTATCATCAATTGCGGGTGAAAGACGCTTATGTTCTCAAGACTGCTTTTAGGACTCGTTATCGCCACTTCGAGTTTCTTGTGATGCCGTTCGGTTTGACGAATGCGCCAGCAATTTTCATGGATCTCATGAATCGCGTATTTCAGCAGTATCTTGATCAGTTCGTGATAGTATTCATAGACGATATTCTCGTCTACTCAAAGAATAAAGAGGATCACAGCAGACATTTGACTACTGTGTTGCAGACCTTACAAAAGCACAAGCTATTCGCGAAGTTCAGCAATTGCGAGTTCTAATTAGAGAGAGTGACGTTCTTAGGCCACGTCGTTTCTAGCAGTGGTATTGAGGTAGACCCAGCGAAAGTTGCAACAGTCAAAGATTGGGTCGTGCCACAAAATGCATCAGAGATTCGTAGTTTCCTTGGGCTAGCTGGATATTATCGGAAGTTTATTCAGGGATTTTCCTCCATCGCAGTTCCACTCACGTCGTTGACAAAGAAGAATGCTAAGTACGTGTGGACCGATGAGTGTCAGAAGAGCTTCGATTCTTTGAAGCAAGCTCTTATTTCGGCGCCAGTATTGGCCATGCCTTCAGGGCCCGGAGATTTTGTTCTGTATACCGATGCTTCGAAACTCGGGTTAGGCACAGTATTGATGCAGCATGGGAAGGTGATAGCATATGCTTCTCGTCAGTTGAAGATTCATGAGAAGAAATCCTACCCATGATCTAGAGTTGGCAGCCGTAGTATTTGCATTGAAAATTTGGAGGCATTATTTGTACGGGGTGAAGTGCCAGATCTTTACCGACCACAAAAGTCTCAAATACTTCTTTACACAGAAAGAGTTGAATATGCGGCGAAGCCGTTGGTTGGAGCTAGTGAAGGACTATGACTGTGACATTAACTATCATCCTGGCAAAGCTAATGTAGTTGCGGATGCGTTGAGCAGGAAAGTCGCAGTGATGGCTCATTTGGTGGTTTCGAGACCTCTTTAGTTTGAGATGCAGAGTTTGATCTAGAGACATATCCTCGAGGTAGAGTTCCTCGTCTATCTACTTTGTCGATTCAGTCTTCTGTTTTAGACCGTATTCGCAGTGGACAGTTAGCAGACGAGCAGTTGGCAAAGTGGAGACAGAGAGATGAGGCCAAGGGCAGTATTTTGTACACAGTTAGGGACGGTATTGTGAGATATCGAGACAGAATATGGGTTCCTAACAGCGATTCTATTCGAGCAGATATTTTAGCTGAGGTCCATATGTCGCCGTACTCTATTCATCCAGGGAGTACGAAGATGTACAAAGATCTGCAGTTATTTTATTGGTGGCCCGGAATGAGAAGGATTCCGAGACTGTTCAATGTAATGGACTGTACAGTTGAAGAGGGCTTAAAAGATTTGATTTGTACTACTCATATCACGAAGGTGCATCTTCTTTTCGGTAGCTCATCACATAAGAACTCCAAAGTTAAGCGTGCTTGACTTGGGGCAATTTTGAGATTGGTGACCTCCTGGGAAGTTTTTCAGGGTGCGTGTGAGTGAGGACATAAGCACGCTGGAAAGACTCGTCTTGATACAGTGAGGACAGTCGTCAAATCTGGGGCGTTACAGTTGGTATCAGAGCCGACCTCTCTTAGTACGGTGTGGTTCGGGGACGAACCAAGCGGAAGCTGGTGGGCATGTGAGGCCCGGGCCCGAAGATGGCGGGGGGTGATCGCCGCTGCCATTAGGTTGCACGGACAATGAGCGGCTCCTGGAAGGCTTCTAGGTGGAGGGAACATGAATGAACCGACCCACACGGGAATGAGAAGGATTCTGAGACTGTTCAATGTAAGGGACTGTACAGTTGAAGAGGGCTTAAAAGATTTGATTGGTACTACTCATATCACGAAGGTGCATCTTCTTTTCGGTAGCTTATCACATAAGAACTCCAAAGTTAAGCGTGCTTGACTTGGAGCAATTTTGGGATGGGTGACCTCCTGGGAAGTTTCCTAGGGTGCGTTTGAGTGAGGACATAAAGCACGCTGGGAAGACTCGTCTTGATACAGTGAGGACAGTCGTCGAATCTGGAGCGTTACAGTCGGGGCCTTACTTTACGTAGGTGGCTATGTCATTATTGAAGATGGTAGGGTTGGATATAGTATCCCGCGACCAGGCCCATTAAAATCCCTCGCTCTACTACATTTTCTCATTGGTGAATTATGTGCATCGCAAGCTGGAGATCGACCCATCAAAATTCTGCATCAAATTGTAAACGAAATATTGTTATAGCTCGTTATCTCGTTACATTGAAGAACATGTCTGTAGAACCCGTAAGTTAGACTACTTATAAGCCATGCATAATTCTAATATTTAAATTAAAGTGATTTTTATTGCTTGAGTATTTAAATTTAATTATTTTCCGTAGCAGTTTAAATTTTTATCATTTCAGTTAATTCGGTGAGGCCGGACTGGAGTTGGAGTTTTGAGATAGAATTTAAGATTCAGAAAACATTTCCAGAATTTATTTTAGCTAATTAATAAGTTAATTTAAGTTAAAAGGAGGTTTAGGGAATTATTTAAACAACTTGAGGTGAGTAGAAAATAAGTTCATTTAAGTTCCATAATTAAGGGGTTAATTCACTAAATTATTTAAAGGATAGGTAAGGTTTTTAAGGGTTATAAATTTACTAAATAAACAACATTTTCCCTTCATTTTTTTTCTAATTTTCGGCCACCCCTTAGTGGATTAAGCAATGATATGCCAACTCACCTTTGACCCATTCTATGTTATTTTAGCATGCTAACCTTTTTAATTATTAATCCACCTTAATTAATTAATACTAGATCACTATCCTAACCTTGTGTTGACATGTAGAATTCGGCCATATGCACCCTAATAAACACCCCAACAAATATTTGATATCAACCAAAATTCAAATTTCAAAATAGGAGACTTGGTCTTGCATTTTCCCATTATATTTGCAACCATTTCCTCACTCCCCTGACCAATAATTCTCCTCCCCACTCCACCGAAATCTGAGAGAAAATTCAGTGTTAAAAACCGTGGGTTTCATAGCAAGAAACAAGAGGAAAAATCAGTAGCAAACAAGGTAGCAAGAACGCTCCACCCCTCCGCGCCGAGTCGTCTTATTCTTTCGTTTTTCTTTCAAAACGAAACCAGGCATGCATATGTTCTTCCTTGACTCTTCAATCAAGTCCTATTCATTATTTAACATTACATGATCATCATTTCCATGCAAAAACCGAAACACATCAAGGAATTTTCAGAAAAATAATCATGCAGATTTCGGCTTTCTATGACAAGCTTCACGGGTTGCTTTGTTTTGTGGGTTTCAGGTATTGGTTTGATTCCAAGCTCCCAAGGCTGCTCCTAGGCATGTACTAGGACATGTTAAGAACACATTTGTCCATTGGTTTGAGTCCCATGCTAGCCGAGATCAAGGGATGACAGCAACTCCCCAAACATGTCTCAATTGCATTCGAAATTCTGTTTTGCTGTCATAAAGGAAATGAAACTGATCATGGCTGCCCAAGGCCTATAGCCATGGTTAGAACACTTCCTCAGCATGTCTAAGACGGGACTAAGTCGCCCTTTGGGAGGCTTGGTCCATGGTGAATCGGTTTTTACAAACAAACACAAGAACAAGCCCCTCCCCCTTCGGCTTCCTCAGTTTTACAGCTAATGTGTTTTCGAAAATGGTGGAATGGTTTTGGATCTTGGTTGCCTATGGCCCTTAGCCACGGTTTCATACCATACCCTAGATGTCTAGATCGTGCCATGGTCAATCAAATGGCCACTGGAACGACACGAGACAGCAAACAAAGCCCAACACTCCACACGCATGCAAGGTGTTCTCGGGTGAACCTTTCGGGTTATTTCTGGAATGGTGCGAATTGTGGCTGGCCTAGGGCCCTTAGCCATGGTTCAAATCATTCTTTGGGATGTTGGTAAGAGTCTCTGGTCGGTGGTTCAAGCCCCAATGGCCGGTAGTCTCGAAAACGACGCAAGAAACCAAAGCACAGCTGTTGTATTTTGTGGACAGCAACTTGCTGTGACGGTTCAGTGGCTCGTTCGAGTTCTTGGTTGGCTTCTAGCCTATGGCCTTGGACTGGAAAGTGCCTCATCATGTTAGGAAAGTCATGTTTTTGGCGGTTTGTGATTCGGATCATTTTTGAGGTCGTACGAGAATTTACGGTGCGATGTGCCAAATTGACTCTCGAAAGAGCGTTTCATGTTTTGGCCTCCATTCACCTAGATTTTCAGCCCTCACTATTTAAGAGCATTATTTCATCATTTTAGGCGTATTTTAATCATGACTACTTGATGGTTCGGTGTTGGTTCGGGTTGGCACAGAGTCATGATTAAATACGAAGTCGTTAGGCGCAATTGTCTCAGTTTTCGGATTTAATTGCATAGTTGGTCAAGTAAAAAGCTAATGCATATTTTTCATGGCATATTTAGGTTGCAGCGAGCCTGGGAACGATCCAATCCAATCAGTAAAATTATTACAGGATATTTAATTATGTTAATTAATTATATTACGTGCAAAAATATTCATTTTGAGATTTATGCGATATTGCTTGTGGTCATTTTACTATCAGTACTTCATCCGGTCGCCAGTTATTGGTCAGTTCAGTTGTACCACCCAGTATACTGTGGCATTAGTCTGATCAGACAAACATTATTAAACTCGATCGCCAGTTACCGGTCCGGTTGCCAGTTACCGGTCAGATTAGTTCAGTTCAGTTCGGGAACCACTTGCGTAGACCATAATCTCACCAGAAAATTATTACAAGTTATTTCATGACAGGGCTCCAAGGAGCAACCATTTTCATTTATGATTTCCCAGTTCAGTGATGCACGTATTATAATTAATCATGACACGACATTTTTACGATATGCCTCATGACATGATATTTTCACTTGCATGCAATTTTACTATTTATTTACTCGTTATTTACGATATTTGCATGTTAAGTCTTTAGACTCACTAGACTTGATTGTTTTAGGTGCTGATGATGTCGGGATCGAGGGCGGGGACCAGTGAGCCAGCTCAAGTCGGCAGTAGTAGGACCCGAGGACCCCAGTTCAGCATTTATTATTATTTTATTGCTCAAACATTTTAATTATCGTTGGATAAACTTTTACTGTTATTTCGAAAATGTTAATTTCTTCCGCTGTCATTTAGAAAATCAAATTTTATTTATCAGTTCATTTATGAATGAGGCAATTTAAATTATTTTAAAAAAGAAAATTTTTAATTTTTCCGCAAATATTCAAACACGGATTTCGAGGCCTCTACAATGTCTATATCACAGATGATGATAGTCTACAATTTATGTTTGAGTTGCCGACACTGGATTGCATGTACTTGTATGTTGATTCATCGCCAGTGTTACATAACGTAACTGATTACGATTTTGATGCAGTCATGCCAGTAATAACGCAAGGTTTGGGAACAGCAGGTTTGAATGAAGCGGTACCTTCTATGTATCATGTCGATGAACAGTCAGCTCAGACCTACTCTGGGATTGACACTGGTCCTTGGGATCACCATATCACGACTCACACTGAAGAAGACTATGCATGGGGGATAAATAGAACACGAGAATTGGATTTTACCTCAGGGGGTTGGGATCATCATATCACGGTTCCATCAAGAGTTGATGTTGCATGGGGTTCTAGTAGAACATGCCAATTGGATTTAAATTCATGGGCTCCTGAAGAAAATACCACAAATGTCAGACATTTTGATAGTTCTGCTGAGGCTGCAAATATTCCCGCCCCAATTACAGAACACATGGATGAGCAAGATGATTTATTTGGGGATAGTTCGCATCATGTCATGAATAGCGATGATGATTTTCATGCTACATCAAGTGACGGAGAAGATGATCATCATTTTGAGAATTCAAATGAAGGGACATCGGCGGGTGTGTTAATGTCGGGAGCAACAATGGCAGAGAACATTAATATTGCACCAGAGCAACATTTACGTGAAATTCCTCAATTTTTCAATGAATTCTACGACGAACAAATTCCAGATTCATTTGATATTCCTTCTTCTTCACGAACAAATTTTTACAATCCTGAAAGGTCAGATCTCGGTGTAAAAATGGTTTTTAAGAGCAAAGGTGATTTAATAGCTTCAGTGAAGGATTTTTCTGTTCGGACTTTGAGACGTGAATATATCCATTGTCCAAAGTTCTCCGACAATTTGGAAGGTCAAATGCAAGAACTTGTCCAAAGGTTGCAACTGTGGGTAGGGACTTTGAGCATCGTTCAAAAAACGTTTAGGCTACTTCATGATCACAAAATATGGTGATGATCACACATGCATGTCTACCCAAGTCGGTATAAATCACCACAACCTTGATGTAAACATGATAGCCAGCACATTTTTGGAAATCGTGCGTTGTGATCCTGCATATGAGATCAAATATGTGCGAGAAAGTATTAAAGAAAAATATGGGTATGATAGATCGTATGCTAAGGCATGACAGAGTTTGAAACGCACGGTGGAGGTAATCTATGGCACACGGGAAAGCTCTGTAACTTTGCTTCCTAAATATATGGGAGCTTTGTCGAAGTACAATCCAGGAAGAGGTTAATGAATCATGTTTTGCGAGCACACATAGGAAAGTTTGTTGTGGTTTATTTTGATGATATCCTAGTGTATAGCAAAAACTTGGATGAGCATGTTGAGCATTTGAGACTTGTACTGACAACAATTAGGGCTGAACATTTATATGCTAATCTTAAGAAATGTGATTTTTGTACAAGAAAACTTATCTTTCTTGAGTTTGTGGTAAGTTCACAGGGGATACAAGTGGATGAGGACAAGGTAAGTGCTATTCGAGATTGGCCAACGCCTGCTACTGTTGGTCAAGTTCGAAGCTTTCATGGTCTTGCAAGCTTCTATAGGAGGTTTGTAAAATATTTTAGCACACTGGCTGCACCGATGACGGTGGTGATTAAGAAGAACGTTCCATTTCATTGGGGCGAGGAGCAAGAGAAGTCTTTTAATATTATTAAACAAAAATTAATTAATGCGCCTTTACTTGTTTTGCCTGATTTTTCTAATACTTTTGAAATTGAATGTGATGCTTCAGGTATAGGTATTGGTGGGGTTTTGATGCAAGGAGGACGACCAGTGACGTACTTTAGTGAGAAACTCAATGGAGCAGCACTGAATTATCCAACGTATGACAAGGAGTTGTACGCGCTTGTGAGGACTTTGGAGATGTGGCAACACTACTTGAGGCCTAAGGAGTTTGTGATCCATACCGATCATGAGTCTCTAAAGTACCTTAGGGGACAACAGAAACTGAACAAGCGGCATGCCAAGTGGGTGGTATTCATAGGTACATTTCCCTACATAATCAAATACAAACAAGGTAGGATAATGTAGTGGCCGACGCACTATCACGGAGGTACGTATTAATCTATACCTTGGAGTCGAAAATCATGGGATTTGAGCATGTGAAAGAGTTGTATTTGTTGGATGAGGATTTTAAGGAGATATTTGAAACATGTATGCATGGTCCACATGACAAATTTTATTTGCATAATGTGTTTTTGTTTAGAGAAGATAGATTGTGCATTCCTAAGTCATCAATTCGTGAGTTACCTGTGAGGGAGGCACATGGTGGTGGTTTGATGGGGCACTTTGGTGTGGCTAAAACTTTGAGTTGTTTGCATGAGCATTTTTATTGGCCACATATGAAACGTGATGTTGAGCGTGTTTGTGAAAAGTGCATTACTTGTAGACAAGCTAAATCTAGAACACAACCACATGGATTGTATACACCACTTCCTGTTCCTAGTGAACCTTGGATTTATATTTCTATTGATTTTGTTTTAGGTTTGCCGATGACTAAGAAGGGGAGGGATTCAATATTTGTTGTTGTTGATAGATTCTCTAAGATGTCACATTTTATTGCTTGTCATAAAACCGATGATGCATCAAACATTGCAGATTTGTTCTTCAAGAAAGTCGTTAGGTTGCATGGTATGCCTAGGACTATTGTATCTGATCGTGATGTTAAATTTTTGAGTTACTTTTGGAAAACTTTGTGGGCTAAACTTGGCACAAAACTGTTGTTTTCTACTACATGTCATCATCAAACGGATGGACAAACTGAAGTTGTTAATAGGACTCTTGGAACACTTTTGCGTGCTATACTTAAAAAGAACTTGAAAAATTGGGAAGAATGTTTGTCATTTGTTGAATTTGCGTATAATCATAGCGTGCATTCTACTAAAAATTATTCGCCATTTGAGATTGTTTATGGTTTTAACCCTTTAACTCCTTTGGATTTGATGTCTTTGCCTGTGAGTGAAAGGTCAAACATGGATGGAAAGAAAAAGGCTGAATTTGTTAGGAGTTTGCGTGAGAAGGTTAAGGCTAATATCGAGAAGAAGAATTTACAATACACGAATCAAGCCAACAAGGGAAGGAAAAAGATGGTTTTAGAAAAGGCAGATTGTGTGTGGTTGCACTTAAGGAAGGAAATATTTCCAGAGAAGCGACGTTCGAAGCTCCTACCTAGGGGTGATGGACCATTTCAAGTGCTTGCAAGGATCAACGACAATGCCTAAAAACTAGACTTACCAGGTGAGTACAGTGTAAGTTCTACTTTTAATGTTAGTGATCTTTCGTTGTTTGATGTAGGAGATGATTAAGATTTGAGGACAAATCCTTTTCAAGAAGGGGAGGATGATGCAAACGTGGTTGGTCAAGCACCAAAGAAGGCATGGGAGTCGTTGGAGTTGCCCGAAGGACCTATAACTAAGGGACGTAGCAAGAAGTTTAAAGAAGCACTTCAAGGATTCATGGTGAGATACCAAGGAAGTTCAACAAATGGGGTGTCTAAATTAGAGGAGCTTGGGGAACATGGACACAATGATGGAAGTGTTTGGAATGTAATTCAAGTGTTAAATGATCATGAGGACAGCAGCAAGCGCGCATGAACCAGGAACCAGGAACAGGCGCGCCAGCGCGCATGAACCAGAAGCGGCGCAGCCGCGCGCATGAACCAGGAACAGGCGCGCCAGCGCGCCACAAGTGGCGCCGCCGCGCGCTCCACCGCGCGGAAACCCGTGCCACCGCGCGCCTTGGAAGAACTTCGCGCGCCCCCGCGCGTGATCTCGTGCCACCGCGCGCCCTTCCGTGTCAAAATTGTTATCTACTTTTATTAAGCCTTTTCACACAACTTTTCTTGTATTTTATTGTTTATATAATGCATTGTATCAATGAAGGAACAGATCATTCAGACTTTAAACATCTTATTGGAGATTTCTCTCAATATTCAAGGCATTTTGCTTTGATCTTCAACACAAATCAAACATATCAAAGATTGTATCTTTGTGGCGTTTGTCGATTGTTTTTCGCACGGATTGTCAAAACAAGTTCTTTGAAGGTTCGTTTGAAATTCGATTGTTTTTATCGTTGATATTTGTTGCTAAGTTATAATCGCTTAGAGGTGAATATCACAAATCGTTACTTGTTTCAAAAGATCGGGACAACATAATCGATTCTTGTTCGTTATTGAATTGAGGGCTCGATTTCAATAATCGTGTTTGCTTTTCATTCGTACGAGGATTCGTATCACGAGGAGTGTCAGAAGAGCTTCGATACTTTGAAGCAAGATCTTATCTCAGCACCAATTTTGGCAATGCCGTCAGGGCCCGGAGATTTTGTTTTGTATACCGATGCTTCGAAGCTCAGTTTGGGCTCAGTATTGATGCAGCATGGGAAGGTGATAGCGTATGCATCTCGACAATTGAAAGTCCATGAGAAGAACTACCCTACCCACGATCTAGAGTTGGCTGCCGTAGTATTTGCCCTGAAGATTTTGAGGCATTATTTGTATGGAGAGAAGTGCCAGATCTTTACCGACCACAAGAGCCTTAAGTATTTCTTTACGCAGAAGGAGCTGAACATGCGTCAGAGGCGTTGGTTGGAGCTTGTGAAGGATTACGACTGTGACATTAACTACCACCCGGGTAAAGTTAATGTAGTTGCGGATGCATTGAGCAGAAAATTCGCAGTGATGGCTCATTTGACGATTCAGAGACCTCTTCAGCTTGAGATGCAGAGGTTTGATCTAGAGTCATATCCTCGAGGTAGAGTTCCCCGTCTATCTACCTTGACTATTCAGTCCTCTCTCCTTGACCGTATTCACAGTGGTAAGTCAGCAGATGAGCAGTTAGCAAAGTGGAAGCAGAGAGATGAGGCCAAGGGCAGTGTCTTGTATTCAGTCAGCGAAGGTATTGTGAGATACCAAGACAGGATGTGGGTTCCCAACAGTGGTTCTATTCGAGCAGATATTCTATCAGAGGCCCACATGTCGCCGTACTCTATTCATCCAGGGAGTACGAAGATGTACCGAGATCTGCAATCATTGTATTGGTGGCCTGGGATGAAGAAAGAAATCAGACGATTTGTATCCGAGTGTCTGACTTGCCAGTTAGTGAAGGCGGAGCATCAGAAACCAGCAGGTTTGCCTCAAGCCTCTTCCCATTCCCGAGTGGAAGTGGGAGAATGTTGTCATGGACTTCGTGACCGGATTGTCGAAGTCAGTCAGAGGATCAAATGCTATCTGGGTGATTGTAGATCGTCTTACCAAATCAGCGCACTTCTTGCCTATTAAGACGACTTTCACCATAATTCAGTATGCAGAGTTGTATATCCGGGAGATAGTCCGACTTCATGGTATTCCTGTTTCTATCGTATCTGACAGAGATCCCAGATTCACTTCCTCATTTTGGAAGAGTTTGCATTCAACCGTACGAAGTTGTTGTTTAGCACAGCTTTTCGTCCGCAGACAGATGGGCAGTCAGAGCGAGTTATTCAGATTTTGGAGGATCTTCTACGTGCTTGTGTTATTGATTTCTCTGGGAGTTGGGAGTCGAACTTGCCATTAGTGGAGTTCACCTATAACAACAGCTTCCAGTCGTCTATTGGTATGGCACCGTATGAAGCACTATATGGCAACGTATGAAGCACTATATAGCCGCAAGTGCAGATCTCCCGTTCATTGGGACAAAGTAGGGGAGAGATCAGAGTTGGGTCCGGAGATTATTCAGCAGGCTGCCGATGTAGTAGTCAAGATCCGGGATAGGATGAGAACTGCTCAGAGTCGACAGAAAAGTTATGCAGATCAGAGGAGGAGAGACCTAGAGTTTGCCGTTGGCGACCATGTCTTTGTGAAGGTAGCACCTATGAAGGGTGTCATGCGGTTCGGAAAGAAAGGGAAGCTCAGTCCGAGATTCATTGGACCATTTGAGATCCTCGACAAAGTTGGGACTCTAGCTTATCGTGTGGCTCTTCCGCCGAATCTGGCCGGAGTACACAATGTGTTTCACGTCTCTATGCTGAGGAAGTATATGGCGAATCCTTCGCACGTCTTGAACTTTGAGCCATTGCAGCTTACTCCGAACCTGTCTTATGAGGAGAGACCAGTGCAGATCTTAGACAGACAGGAGAAGAAGCTTCGGAACAAGCTAATTAAGCGAGTGAAAGTCAAATGGCTCAACCATTCAGAGGAGGAAGCTACATGGGAGTCTGAGCCAGAGATGAGGAGTCGGTACCCCGAGTTATTCGGTAAGTTTTAATTTCGAGGACGAAATTTCTTTTAGGGGGGGGGTGGGTGGGGGAGAGTTGTAGAACCCTTAAATTAGACTACGTATAAGCCATGCATAATTCTAGTATTTTAAATTAAAATGATTTTATTGCATGAGTTTTTAAATGCTTTTCTTTAAAATTAATTATTTTATGCAGTAGTTTAAATTTTTATCTTTTCAGTTAATTCAGTGAGGCCGGACTGGAGTTGGAGTTTTGAGATAAAATTTAAGATTTAAGAAATCATTCCCAGAGTTTATTTTAGCTAGCTAATAAGTTAATTCAAGTTAAAAGAAGGTTTAAGGAATTATTTAAGTAACTTGAGGTAAGTAGGAAATAAGTTCATTTAGGTTCCATAATTAAGGTGTTAAGTCCCTAAATTATTTAAAGGATAGGTAAGGCTCTTAAGGTTTAAAATACACTAACTAAACAATATTTTCCTTCGATTTATTAGATTAATTCGGCCACCCCCATAGTGTCACAACAATTCTTTGACAACTCACCACCTTTGACTCCTTCTTTATTATTTCTTGGCATGATAATCCTTTCATCTATTAAATCCCATTAATTAATATTAGATCATTATCCTAGCCTTGTGGACATGTAGAATCGGTCACCCCATCCATTTCCCTCTCCAACAAATCATTTTGATAGCAAACCAATTCAAATTCAAAAGAGAGCAAGACTTGGTCTTGCCATCCCTTTTAAATTGCAACCCCTTCCCTCACTCTCCTAACCATCTCCCCCTCTCCCTCTTCACCGAAACCTGAGAGTGATTCAGAGGAAATTCAGTGTAAAAATCGTGAGGTAGCTAGGGAATAACAAGAGAGAAAACAAGAAAGAAAGTGCTCCGTCTCCTCCGCGCCGCGTCGTTGCGTTTCTTTTGTTTTCTTCGAAACAGAAAATATCCAGGCATGTGTATATTGCCCTTGCTCTTCAATCAAGTCATATTAACATTTTTTTAAACATTATATGATCATCATTTCCATTACCCGAGACTAAGTTCTCTTACTTTCGCAATATTCTTGGTTTAATTGACTTGTCTTAAAATTATTATTGATGATGTTTTACTAATAAAATTCTTTGCAGAAAATAAGAATACAACAACAAATTGGAAATGATACTTTACTAAGAATAAAATCGATTCCATCTTACAGAAGATAACTTAGAACCAACTAAATCTTGTCATTCTATAATCCAATTATTCAACTCATAAATTCGGATTCTAGAAAATGATTCAGTTGTAGAAATCTTCTCAATTACATGCCATTCCTTCCATAGCATTGCTTGTAACAGAACATTGTCATCAACCAGGTCTGTAACATGCCTGACTTCAAAACGATCAATGTATTTTCTTGCTGTTGCTACTTGAGCACGAGAAGGAGCACCAACACTACTACTTATCCTCTGCAAATCATGAATTTTGAAACATGTTGACAATGTCACTTTCGTCAAGACATATTCCTCCAACGTGTTCTTCAACTCTTCTAAATAAGGACTTAATTGTTCAGTAACTTGAATATGTGTACTGCCGCATGCATCAGAATTACTTGAATCCGACATATTGAACTGTTATTGTCTCACATTTTATCTCTCTCGTCTTGTTTATAGACAGATGACATTAAATGTTGAAGAAACCAAAGAGTCTCAAGTCAACCGAAGTGTTTTTCTCATTTACCCGGGCTTCTTATTTATCAGTTGTTCATTATCAACTGATATCAGTTTGTCATTTATTACTTAATGCTTAACTGATTTCAGTTCTTAGTCAACTTATATAAGTTAGTCTTTCATCAATTCATCTGCTTAAGTTCGCAATTCATATATAACAACTGATGAAATTTATCATTTGCATGAAAGAGAAAAACAAAATTAAGCTTATATAAATACTTCATTCAACCATAAACGTTTGCACGAATTACATCATCATATTTTTCTTCTACAACAATTATCCACGTTTTCAACCAAGTGGATAAAGGTGCGGTAGATGTCTTGATAAAGCTCTGAGAAACAGCTATGCGCTTAAGGATTTTCAGTTCCTTTCGAAGCATTAGCTGATAGATATGACCATCCTTAAAGATGTCCACCCACACAGCTATGTTCAAGTGCTCCCGCACTCTTTTCAACTCTGCCACCAGTTCGGGAGTGGTAGCATCTCCAGTATTATACAAGAACTCAAGCTTCTATAACTTTTCCCAGTAGTGAAGACTCTTATAGAAGATTTCATCTTCTATAACAGCCTTCCTGGTCTCCAGAGCAAACGGCGAAGCACTCGAGCTACTCGTATCTTCCATTCTTTTTGTCTTGAATATCTTCACGAATATAACTGAAACTAACCGTGTTACTTCTATTTATAGACGAAAATCATGGAAGCTGAAGGGTCGTCAACGTTTCAGCAAATGATAATCTTTCTGACCTTTAAATTTATTTTATATCGTCACTTTAATTATTCTAAGCACCGATTAAGGGGGAATAATGGTTTCAAGAGGTTAACTGAGAAGGCAAATGTTAGTAAACTCTCAACTGAAAGGACGCAGTCTTACAACTGATCGTTCAGTTGGGTATTTCACTAATCTTCTCATATAAGTTAACTAATTAACCATATTATATTCCAAATCAAGTGACGTGACTGTCTGCTATCTAATGATGAATCTTATTTTAAAAACGTGGAAGCATTTGAACCGCTCACTTTTTGCACACACGCTTACAGCACACGTACACATATTTTTATTCAAATTTTTTCATGGACTGACACGTGTCCCGAATTTGAGCAGTCACGTACAAATGTACTATGCCTGCTTCAATTCAGTATTCTTTCTTACGAATACAATCAGTTCTTAAAAGCATACTAATTCCAGAGCTTATCTTTTACGAATTTCAGATCGTTTTATCTTTCGAAATGGCGAATCAAATCCCAGCTCACGTGTTGAACGCTATGGCCATTGATTTTGACTCAGTTTTATCAGTTCAAGAGGCTGAAATTAAGAACGTCTTTCTGAAGATTGAATCTGCTGGTCTCAGGATGTTTTTGGGACAATCTTTGCAGGAGATACACCCCAAGGAAGTAAATGAATTCTATCTGAAAGGGTTTGTCACTACTGATGGAAGTATCTCTTTAACTGTCAATGATCAGCTGTTGATCCTATCTGAAGAGGCCTTCGGAGAAATTTTCTCTTTGCCAACTGATGGGTACGTCAGCTTCTCTGAAGTCAAAACATCTGACATTAAGGAAATGCAATCTTTACTATCTGCTGATGGGCGGAAAATCAAAGTTTTCGATCCAAAGAAAGAGCTGAAATCAGAAATTCAGTTATTAGCCGACATTGTGGCGAAAGGCATATTGGCTAAGGCAGGCTCTTATGTTGCCCTTACTCTTGAAAAATTCCAAGTGATGACCATCATCATGGGAGAGAAGAAAGCTAACTGGAGGCATATTATTTTCAATATTCTGAAGAATATGCTTCAATCTACCAAACAATCAAGAGGCTTTGCTATTCCAATCAGTTACCTTCTGAAACTAAAGGGATTGGTAGCTGACAATGCTGGAAAATCATCAAAGTTCAAGGTATTCACTGCCAAGAACATCTTGCCGCCAAAGACCAAACTGGACATTTCTTCCAAACAGTTTTTGAAAATCAAGAAGGAGATTGGGACGCAACAGGCAGCTCTCAAGTCAGTTAAACAGGCCAAAACTTTGGCCCAATTGAAGATTGCAAAACGAAAACTGATTATCAGTGAATCAGATTCGGAGAAAACTCCTTCTCCTAAGCTTTTCAAGAGACCGAGGACGCAAAGAACTAAACCAATAACAGCGGTGGAATTCATTTCAACTGAGAGATTGACTCAATCACCTGCCCAACAGCCTATTCAGGCTATCCCTTTGCAGGTTGTTCCACCTAGTGATTCAGTTACTGAAGAAAAGGCACCCGCTAAAATAAGAGCTCCCTTGACTCATGTAAATCGCCCTACCATTTTGCCTTCGGCCAGATCTAAAGGCATTATATTGAGGGAACAAGTGGAAACCACTCACTCTGGTTTGAATATTCATCACATTCTCACTACTGAAAAAGAAAAGGGCACGCTAGTTGAAAAGCCAAGACCATCTAATGCCATCCAAACTCACATTGACCTGGTTTGGGAACAGGTAAATGCATTTGCCACATCGAAACTAAAATCTTTTGATAGTTGGAAGAGTTTTACGACTAAGATTTTTGCCAAAGAGCTGAAGCACAAATCCCAACTGAAAAAGTTTATTAAACTTGAAGCGATTGTGTTGAAAATAGTCAAAGCTGCTACTATTGCCCAGGCCTTGGAGAGGCAAAAATATTTCTTTGACCAAATTCGAGCCAAAAAGCTGACTAGAATGGTTGAAAAGATGAAATCCAACTACAATCCCATAGGTCCAACTGCATATCATGATAGAGCTGTGTTCACTCAACTGGACTCAGATCTTAGTGGCCTACAAAGGGAAATCAGATTTTGGGAACAGGATCAGGAATTGGTTCTTCCTAAAAAATCCTCCTGTTCAAAAACAGAAGAAGATACATTCTTCTCCCAACAGAAAGAGCCACCTCCACAACCGGTTACTGAAGAACCTGTTCAGGATATGCCACAATCATTTGCTGATAAACATATGTATTCCGAGGATGAATTAACTTTTGCCAATATTGATGAAATCATTCAGAAAGTAGCCCTGGAAGCTCAGCTAGAAGCAATAAATTCTGAATCAGTTGCTCCTTCAACTGAGAAATCAGAACAAGAGGTTCAGATATCATCTGAAGAACCAGTTGAGCCTCTTGTTGCTGAAGAATTAATGCAGCAAGAAATATCTGCTGAGACTGAAAAACAAACTGAAGTGCCCATCCAAACTTCAGAAAAAGAACTAACTGAATCGGAGGAAACTCAATTAATCGTTGAAAATTTTCCAACTGAAAAGCAAGCCCCAGATTTGGTGCAAGAACAACAAGAGACACAAATTTTTGTAGTTACAACTCAGACTGCAGAAGAAGTCATTGAATCAGAAGTCCCTGATCTTACAACTACTGAAACTGAAGTCCAGAACAGGATTCTAGTAATTTCTGATCAAGCTTCTAAAGATCAAACACAGGGAACATCTGATAAGTCACCTCATCCTCAATCCACAGAAATGGATCTTTTCCTTGATGAAATCCAGAATATGCAGAACAATATGCAGCAGATGATTACTGAAATCAAGAAAATTCAATCCACACAATTGTCTCATACTGTCAAATTGGATTCTTCAATTGAATTTGATTCAGCAAAACTGAAAGCCATTCAAGTAAACATGGAGTCTCTTACCCGCACTGTGCTTGAGATGAAAAATGACAGAGGTTTGGCTGAGAGTCTCTCCATTACTCAAGACGTTATCAGCAAACGAGTTGAGCGATTGGAAACTTCTGTTTCTATTAAAATGGAATTGCTGCAGAATCTTTTACAATCTGCTGTCTCAAGTATCTCCTCAGATGTCAAAATTCTTTCCACTGACGTTCGAAGATTATCTGAGAAGATGGATTTGTTTGACAAAAAGGGGGAAGAAATCAAAGAAGCATCTTGAGAAACAGCAGAAGAAACCATCTTGTTAAAAAGCAGTTAATCAGATTATTAGATTAATCTTTTATTGAATCAAAACCTCTATCAGTTCAAGAAATTCAGATCTTATTTTATCCACATAAAGTTCAGTATTCAGTTATTATTATTTGCTAAGTTTTGTCAAACACCATAAAGGGGGAAATTGTTGAAAACCAGACTCTAAATTCTGGAGTTTGACAAACTGATCAACCAACTGATACACACGATTATATTCAGCAACTGGACTTAACAATTGAAATCAGCTGATCTAATAAAGAAAACTGATCAGTTGGAAACCGATCAGTTGATACATTCAGCCGTATGCTTTTAAGCTAAGCATCCTTCAACTGAACATGTCTCGGAAAAGAACATTCAACCGACAAAGAGACATAGAAGACTGCAACTGAATATGAAATGCCGCACTTCAATCAATACAGCTTAGAACAACGCATTTCGGCTAAAGCAGTTAAGACGCCGCATTACAATAAATAAAGCAAACAATAATGAAGTGGCAATCAACGGATACAAAGATTCAAATATATCTCAAGTTACCGTTGGAAGGGAAGCTTATAAATATGACAGAAGAACAGCTGAAGAACGAAGAAGATCATTCCATTCAAAGCTTGCTGTTATTCTGCCAAAATCTTAGCTCACTCTTACTTAATTTATTCGTATCAGTCAAGGCTACAATTTGAGCTCACTAGCACTTTGTAATAATCGTTAAATTCGATAGTGCTAAGATCAGTTACGCACTGAGAACATTTTGTAATACTAAGAGTTTCAGCTTTTGGCAGTGATAAGTCCAAACTGAAGTGGGTCAGTACAAATCTTGTATTCGATCAAAGTCTTTTAGTGGAAATCCTATCCTTGAGATAGAACGGGTGACGTAGGAGTAATTGAAATCTCCGAACATCCAGAAACAATCCTTGTGTATTTTATTTTTGTATTCTATCTTTCAGTCAGTACTTTCCGCAACTACTTTAGTTTAACTGATTGTCATTGACCAACAAGATTCCGAGAATCAGTTTTTCACCAAACTGAACTCAAAATTCGAAAAGATCAGTTTTAATTGTGAGTGTTTATTCAACCTCCCCTTCTAAACACTCTTGATACGTTAATCGATCCTATCACAATGCTAGCATATATAGTCTCAATGTTGTCCCGGGTCATAAGGACTAATGGTGTACAACCATAAACTAGGACGTTTCCACTCGATAAGTGAGAACCACTTGGAAAGTCCTTTATAGAGGGTTGTTCAGTGCACTCTACAAGGAGAACCTATCTGCATGTTCGGACATCACAATGCCCCCTACCAATGAAACATGGTACTCATATCGCAGATAATAGTCTCGTACTCGAGTGACCTATATCCTTCTTAGCGGCGGCTGAATCGACTAGGAACTGTTTAGAATATACAGTATTGCAAATATGAGTTTCATGATACTTATCATATGAGCATCTCATATTCTTTCTACTATTTGTATATTCAAGGACTTTATCTATGCTACTAGCATGAGTATACAGATAAAGATGTGCCAAAACAATAATTTTAAATATTATTAAAATAAATTTTGTTTATACATAGAGTTTCAACATTAACCCTCGGCCAACACTAGGCTCGACGGGCACCTACTCTAACGATGAACCCATGAAGTCAATACCCCAGACATCAAAAAGTTCCACCTCCAAAGTTTAGTGGTAACTCGTGGCGTCTAGAAATATCGCCAACTCTTTGGCATTTATCACATGACTTTACTAAAGTATAACTGTCTTTAAACAGATTAGGCCAATAGAAACCTGACTGCAACACATTAGCTGCTGTTCTAGATGCCCCAAAGTGTCCACCATAGGGTGAGGAATGACACTGCTCTAGAATCGTACCTTTTTCTTCCTCTATTACACACAGTCAAATTATCTGATCAGCGCATCTCTTGAACATGAAGGGATCGTCCCACAGATAAAACTTGGCATCATGAAGAAATTTCTTCTTTTGGTGATGAGTTAAATTTCGTGGTAATTCACTTACAGCAAGAAATTAGTTATATCTGTAAACCAAGGATGTGTAACATTTACCTTGAAGAGTTGTTCGTCTGGGAACGACTCATTGATAGCTCCGCCTTCAATTCTTTTTTCCAGCTCTAGGCGTGACAAGTGATCTGCCACCTGGTTCTCACAGCCTTTCTTGTCTTTGACTTCGAAGTCAAATTCTTGAAGTAGTAGTATCCATCGTATCAATCTGGGCTTTGCATCCTTTTTGGAAAACAAGTAACGAATAGCTGCATGGTCAGCAAAAATAGTTACTTTGGTGCCAATGAGATATGTTATGAACTTGTCCAATGCAAACACCACTGCTAGCATCTCTTTTTCAATGGTTGTGTAATTCTGTTGGGCTGCATTAAGTGTGCAACTTGTATAGTAGATGGCCTTGAACATCTTGTCTCGCCTTTGTCCCAATACTGCTCCTACAGCATAGTCGCTAGCATGGCACATGAGCTCAAATGGCTGCTTCCAGTCAGGCACTATCATGATGGGTGCAGAAATCAACGGTGTCTTGATCCTGTTAAATGCCTGCAAACAATCATCGTCAAAAATAAATGTAGAATCTTTTTCTAACAAATTACATAAAGGTCTAGTAATTTTAGAGAAATCTTTAATATAGCGACGATAAAACCCAGCATGTCCCAAGAAACTTCTGATCGCTTTCACATTCTTCGACGGTGGGTGATTTTAAATTGCCACGACTTTGGCTTTGTCCACTTCCATTCCTCTGGCCAAAATCTTGTGCCCAAGCACAATACCTTCTTGAACCATGAAGTGACATTTCTCCCAATTCAAAACTAAATTCTTCGCCTGACATCTCTGCAAAACAAGTGTCAGATTCTGCAAACAATGATCAAATGATGAACCAAGGACATATATATCATCCATGAAAACTTCCATGGTTTCCTCTACCATGTCAGAAAATATGGCCATCGTATATCGCTGAAACGTAGCAGGTGCATTGAAAAGTCCAAATGGCATTCTCCTGAGAGCAAATGTACCGTAGGGGCAAGTGAAGGTAGTCTTCTTTTGATCCTCCGGTGCTATGAAAATTTGATTATAACCTGCATAACCATCTAGAAAGAAATAATAATGATAACCACCTAATCTAATCAAGCATTTGGTCAATAAAGGGAAGGGGGAAGTGATCTTTCCTAGTGGAATCATTCAATTTCTTGTAATCTATACACACTCGCCAACCAGTCACTGGACGAGTTGAAATAAATCATTCCTCTCATTCCTCACCACAGTCACACCTCCCTTCTTAGGCACTACTTGCACTGGTGAAACCCAATAACTGTCAGATATAGCATAAATAACACCAGCATTTAACAATTTTAATACCTCGGCTCTCACCACCTCTTTCATGGCCGGATTAAGCCTTCTCTAATGATCAACATAGGGGGAATAGGAAACCTGCATCAAGATTTTGTGCATACAAACAGTAGGGCTAATCCCCTTTATATCAGAAATTGTCCATCCCAAAGCAGATTTAAAATCTCGCAACACTCTCAACAATCTATCTTTCTCATCAATAGTAAGAGCAGAAAATATAATTACCGGGTAGGACGAAATCTCGTCTAAGAATGCATAACACAAGTGACTCGGAAATTCCTTCAATTCAGGAGATGCTTTTGGTACCTCTTTACTCGCATCTTCGAGTAACTCTTTGTGCTGGGCATCAATCTTTTCTTTAGGCAACATATTGAGAGCAAGGAACTCCTCTCTCACGTCCAAGTTCTCTTCATCCACTGTAGACGCTGATTCCAATAAGCATCTCTCCAAGGAGTCTTTCTGTAGAACCCATAAATCAGACTACGTATAAGTCATGCATAATTTCTAGCATTTAAAGTAAAATGATTTTTTATTATTATTGCATGAGTATTTAAATTATTTCCTTTAAATTTAATTATTTTACGCAGTAGTTTAATTGTTACCTTTTCAGTTAATTAAGTGAGGCCGGACTGGAGTTGGAGTTTTGAGATAAAATTTAATATTAGGAAAACATTCCCAGAATTTATTTTAGCTAACTATTAAGTTAATTTAATGTAACACCTCTGACCAGTTTTAATAAAATAACAGTGGAATTTAAAATTTTCTTAAAAGAAAGAAGGATTTAAAATACATTTCAATATATAATCAAAAGTATATACATGATCAATGAAATGATACAACAAAATACAAAATATCATTTTTGTGATCATGTCCAAAATGCTAACAAAAATAGCCTTCTTCCTTCTCTCTCTTCTGCATATGACTCCGGCCCCATTCAACGTCCCGGCTCGTCGGTCTTATCTGCATCACATCAAATAACTGAAATGAGTATAAAACTCAGCAAGCGGAACTCTTACATAACAATGAATACATAACATACTCTGAAAAACATGAATTTGAAAACATTGAATACCATCAACTCTGAAACATGAATAACATAGCATGAATAACAATAACGATGGTATTTCTCTTTTCTCTGATGGATTGATATCTAAATAGTATCTCTGTCTCTGTACCTATATCCCATCGATATGAATCGATACTCTGTTGGGATATAAGCCTATAGTCGTTGATCAACTAATTGCATGCAATCTCGGTCTATGTATCTATCAATCCAGTAAATCATTTGAAATCTCTCTTTGGCATTTCATCAAACACTTTGCATACTCGTTCTTTTGTATTCCCTTTTTCACAATTGAGACATAAAATTCCTCTAATATACAACAAAGTGTATTAATACATAGCATGAATCAAATGGAAGGGAATAACATGTTAAAACCATTAAAACACAATACATATATTTTCATGTGAGCACAAGGAAATGAATTCCACTTACAACCAATTGAAACCTTGAATCTAATCTCTTGATACACAACCTACAACAATAAACCATGTATTGCACCATCAACAACTCAATAAACACAAACCCATAACATTAAATCCATAAAACCAACATAATCAACAAACCCATGGTTTCCCAATCATCATAATCCAAGAATAAACAAAGCCACAAGCTTACCTTAGCTTCTTGAACCCAAAATAACCTTGTTCTAACTTCAATAATCCAACAATAGTGTGAAGGGCCTAAAACTCCTTTCTTGAAAATTTGCGGAAAATTAAATTTTTTTTTTTTTTAAAAGAACTTAAATGGCCTCTTTCATAAAATCACTGGTGAATCAAGTTCGATATTTCAAAATATTGCAGCGGAAGAAAATTAAAGTTTTGCCAACAACAACGATTTAAAAATATCCAACGACTGATAAAATTGTTTGCGAAAAAAAATAACAACTGCTGCACTGAGGTCCTCGGGTGCCACTACTGCCGACCCAAGCTGGCTCACTGGTCCCCGCCCTCGGCCCTGGCCTCATCAGTACCTACAACAATCAAGTCTAGTGAGCCTAAAGACTCAGCATGCATATATCTTAGGTAACGAGTAAAAATCTGAATTAAAATATGCATGAGTTAACTTATCCTGTCCTGAGGCATACTGAAAATAATCTGTACTGAGCAATTATAATACGTGCATAATTGAACTGGAAAATCACTGTAAAAATATTTGCTCCTTGGAGCCTGTACTGAAATATCTGGTAAAATTTTCTGTTGAGATTATGTTTTACGCCTGTGGCCACTGCACTAAGCTGAACTGATCGGTAACTGGCTACCGGGGAGGCTGAAACTGAACTGAGCTGGCCGGTCACTGGCGACCGGGTGGTACCATACTGAACTGATCGGTCACTGGCGACCGTATAAAATAACACTCCCACATAGTGAATGAACCACAAGCCATATCGCATAAATCTCAAAAATAATCATTTTCTATTTAATGCACGTAAAATAATTAACTGGCGTAATGAAAATTCCTGTAATTTTACCAACTGGATTGGATTGGATCGTTCCCAGGCTCGCTGCAACCTAACTGTGCTATGAAAAATGTGCAATAGCTTAAACTTGACCAACTACGCAATTTACGTTCAAAATATGCGACTATGACGCCTAATGACTTCGCATTTAATCATGACTCCGAGCCAACCTGAACCGACAATGAACCGACGTATAGTCATGATTAAAATACGCTGAAAAATCACAAAATAATGTTCCTAAAATGATAGGGTCGAAATTTAGGTGGAATGGAGGCCAAAACACGAAACGCTCTTTCGAGAGTCAATTTGGCACATTGCACCGTAAATTCTCGTACGACCTCAAAAATGATCCAAATGACGAACGGTCGAAAACATGACCTTCCTAACTCAATGAGGCACTGTCCAGTCCAAGGCCATGGGCTAAAAGCCAACCAAGAACTCGAACGAGCCTCTGAACCGACACAGCAACTTGCTGTAATTTCCAGCAGCTGCGACCTAGCTTGCATCGCGTCGTTTGCGAGACTTTTGGCCATTGGGGCTTTAACCACCGACCAAAGCCTCTCCACAACGTCCCAAGGAATGATTTGAACCATGGCTAAGGGCCCTAGGCCAGCCACAATTCGCCTCATTCCAGCAACCACCCGAAAGTTCTCACCGAGGGCCCTCATGCGTGCGTGTGTAGTGTTTATGCGATGATCGATGTCTTGCGTCGTTCCAGTGGCCATTTGATTGACCATGGCACGATCTAGACATCTAGGAGCATGATATGAACCGTGGCTAAGGGCCATAGGCCAACCAAGATCCACACCAAGCAACAAAAGAAACGAACCATATGCTGAAAAAAAAAAAATGGAAGGGCCGAATGGGGAAAGGGGCTGTTCTTGTTGATTATTTAAAAAACCGAAGAGCCATGGACCAAGCCACCAAAAGGGCGACTTAGTCACGTCTTAGACATGCTAGGGAAGTGATCCAACCATGGCTAAAGGCCCTTGGGGCAGCCAAGATCAGATCCTTCCTCCTTGACATCCAAACTGAATTTTCGAATCACATTTCTGCACTTATGGGGAACTTGCTGTCATTTCGGTTTTCCAGCAAGTATGGGGCTGGTTTGAATGGACCAACATGGTCCTAATGCATCCTACTACATGTATACAAGCCACCTTGGGAGCCTGGAGTCGATCCAATACCTGAAACCATCAAAACTCAGAAAAACGTGAAGCTTGTCAAGGGAAGTCGAAAATTCTGCATGTGTGGTTTCAAAATGTTTTGACATGGATCTCGATTTTTGCTTGCTACAACATGATCATGTACTGAAAAATAAATGATAATATGACTTGATTGAGGTTTGAAAGAAGTCTAGACATGCCTGGTTTCGTTTCGAAAGAAAACGAAAAGAAGAGACGAGACGGCGCGGAGGAGACGGAGTGGCTTGCTTCTCTACCTTTCTTGGCTCTCGATTTTTCTCCCTTTCTCCCTAGCTGTTATTCACGTTTTTTCTACTGAAAAGGGGTCTTATTTTCGGTGGAGGTGGAGGGGGAGTGATGGTTATGAAGGTGAGGAGAAGGGTGCACAAAAATAGGATCATATCAAGACCAAGTCTTCCCAAATTTGAATTTTGAATTTTGAATTGCTATCAAATGATCTCTTGGGTGATTCTAGACTATAGTGGCCGATTTTATCATGCCAAACAAGGGTTAGGATAGTGGTCTAGTATTAATTAATTAAGGTGGAAAAAAATAGCTAAAAGAATTAGCATGCTAAACAACCAAGAATGGGTCAAAGGTGAGTTGGCAAGTCCTAGTTTGTTCTTCTAGGGGTGTGGCCGAAAATGCATGATAAATGGTAGGGGGAAAATTGATTATCAAGTAATTTAATAACCCTTAAAAGCCTTACTAATCCTTTAATTAATTTAGTGAACTAACCACTTAATTAAGTAACTTAAATGAGCTCATTTCTTAATCACCTCCAATAATTTAAATTAAAATCCTCAACTAACTTAAATAATTCCTTAAACTTCTTTTTAACTTAAATGAACTTACTTGCTAGCTAAACTAACTTCTGGAAATATTTCTCAAATCTTAAATTCTATCTCAAAACTCCAACTCCAGTCCGGCCTCACTGAAATAACTGAAATGCTAAAAATCAAACTACTGAAATGAAATAATAAAATAATTAACTTCAAACAAATGCATTTAAAATAATCATGCAATGAAGTCAATTAAATTTAAAAATCTAGAATTATGCATAGATTATACGTCTACTGACTTACGGGTTCTACAATCCTTCCCCCCTTAAATAAATTTCGTCCTCGAAATTAGAACTCACCGAATAACTCAGGGTATCGACTTCTCATCTCCGGCTCAGACTCCCACGTAGCTTCCTCCTCTGAATGGTTGAGCCATTTGACTTTGACTCGCTTAACCAACTTGTTCCGAAGTTTCTTCTCCTGTCTGTCTAGGATCTGCACGGGTCTCTCCTCATAAGATAAGTTCGGAGTAAGCTGCAACGGCTCTAAATTCAGCACATGCGAAGGATTTGCCATATACTTCCTCAGCATGGAGACGTGAAAGACATTGTGTACTCCGGCCAGATTTGGCGGAAGAGCCACACGATACGCTAGCGTCCCAACTCTGTCGAGGATCTCAAACGGTCCAATGAATCTCGGACTGAGCTTCCCTTTCTTGCCAAATCTCATGACACCCTTCATAGGTGCCACTTTCACGAAGACATGATCGCCCACTGCAAACTCTAACTCTCTCCTCCGCTGATCGGCATAACTCTTCTGTCGGCTCTGGGCAGTCCTCATCCTATCACGGATCTTGACTACTACATCTGCTGCCTGCTGAACAATCTCTGGACCCAACTCTGCTCTCTCTCCTACTTCATCCCAATGAACAGGAGATCTACACTTGCGACCATACAGCGCTTCATACGGAGCCATACATATAGACGACTGGAAACTGTTGTTATAGGTGAACTCTACCAATGGTAAGTTCGACTCCCAACTCCCGGAGAAATCAATGACGCAAGCACGGAGAAGATCCTCTAAGATCTGAATAACTCGCTCCGACTGTCCATCTGTCTGCGGATGGAAAGCTGTGCTAAATAGCAACTTCGTACCCAAAGTCGAATGCAAACTCTTCCAAAACGAGGAAGTGAATCTGGGATCTCTGTCGGATACGATAGAAACTGGAATACCATGGAGTCGGACTATCTCTCGGATATACAGCTCTGCATACTGAACCATGGTGAAAGTCGTCTTAATAGGCAAGAAGTGCGCTGATTTGGTAAGACGATCTACAATCACCCAGATAGCATTCGATCCTCTGGCTGACCTCGGCAATCCGGTCACAAAGTCCATGGTAATGTTCTCCCACTTCCACTCGGGAATAGGAAGAGGCTTGAGCAAACCTGCTGGTCTCTGATGCTCGGCCTTCACTAACTGGCAAGTCAGGCACTCGGATACAAAACGCCTGATGTCCTTCTTCATCCCTGGCCACCAATACAGTAGCTGCAGATCTTTGTACATCTTCGTACTCCCAGGGTGAATGGAGTACGGGGACGTATGTGCCTCTGATAAGATGTCTGCTCAGATAGAATCACTGCTGGGAACCCATATCCTATCTCGGTATCTCACAATACCGTCGCTGACTGAATACAAAACACTGCCCTTGGCTTCATCTCTCTTCTTCCACTGTGCTAACTGCTCATCTGCTGCCTGACCGCTGCGAATACGGTCAAAAAGGGAACACTGAATGGTCAAGGTAGATAAACGAGGAACTCTACCTCGAGGATAAGTCTCAAGATCAAACCTCTGCATCTCGATCTGAAGAGGTTTCTGAATCGTCAAATGAGCCATCACTGCGACTTTCCTGCTCAAAGCATCCGCAACTACATTAGCTTTACCCGGGTGGTAGCTAATGTCACAATCGTAGTCTTTCACAAGCTCCAACCAACGTCTCTGACGCATGTTCAGCTCCTTCTGCGTAAAGAAATACTTGAGGCTCTTATGGTCGGTAAAGATCTGACACTTCTCTCCATACAGATAGTGCCTCCAAATCTTCAAAGCAAAAACTACGGCCGCTAACTCCAGGTCATGGGTGGGGTAGTTCTTCTCGTGGATTTTCAGCTGTCGAGAAGCATACGCTATCACTCTCCCATGCTGCATCAAAACTGCACCTAAACCAAGCTTCGAAGCATCGGTATAAAGGACAAACTCACCAGATCCTGACGGTACAGCCAAAACGGGTGCTGAGATAAGAGCTTGCTTCAAAGTATCGAAGCTCTTCTGACACTCCTCGCTCCACACAAACTTCACATTTTTCTTTGTCAGTGCTGTGAGTGGAACGGCGATAGAGGAGAATCCCTGGATGAATTTCCTGTAATATCCTGCTAGCCCAAGAAAACTGCGGATCTCTGATGCATTCTGAGGCACAACCCAATCTCTGACTGCTACAACTTTCGCCGGGTCTACCTCAATGCCACTGCTAGAAACAATGTGGCCCAAGAACGCCACCTTCTCTAACCAGAATTCGCACTTACTGAACTTTGCGAATAATTTGTGCTTCTGCAATGTCTGCAACACTGTGGTCAGATGCCTGCTGTGCTCCTCCCGACTCTTGGAGTAGACGAGAATGTCATCTATGAACACTATCACAAACTGGTCGAGGTACGGCTGAAATACGCGATTCATGAGATCCATGAAGATCGCTGGCGCATTCGTCAGACCGAACGGCATCACTAGGAACTCGTAGTGACCATAACGAGTCCTGAAAGCTGTCTTCGAGACATCAGCATCTCTCACCCTCAACTGGTGATAACCGGAACGCAAATCTATCTTGGAGAAAATCGAAGCTCCCTGCAACTGGTCAAACAGATCCTCAATCCTTGGCAGTAGGTATTTATTCTTCACTGTAACCCTGTTCAACTCCCGGTAGTCAATGCAAAGCCTCATCGAGCCATCCTTCTTTTTCACGAATAAGACTGGCGCGCCCCATGGAGAAAAGCTCGGGCGAATGAACTCCTTGTCGAGAAGTTCCTGGATCTGCTTCTTAAGCTCTGCCATCTCTGTCGGTGCTAGTCGGTATGGCGCTTTGGATATCGGAGCCGTTCCTGGCATAAGCTCAATGGAAAACTCCACCTCTCTCTCTGGTGGCATACCAGAGACGTCTTCGGGAAAAACGTCTAAGAAATCTCTAACTATCGGAACATCTAAGGCTGACTGGCTGGGTTCCTCGGGGACAGATAAAAAGGTTGCTAGAAATGCCCGACACCCTCTATGCATGAGCTTACTAGCCTGAACATAAGGAATAATGCGCGGTAAAGGAAAGTACCTGTCCGGCTCAAATAAGAACTGCTCCATTCCAGGCGGTCGGACAAGAACGGATCTCCGCTGGAAGTCTATCAACAATCTGTTTCCTCAATAGCCAGTCCATCCCTAGGATGATGTCAAATTCCGGCATCGGTAGCACAATCAGATCCGCATAAACAAGATTACCGTGCAGCTCAAGGTCTATATCTCGGATAACATTGGTGGCTGCCATCTCCTCGCCTGACGGCAACACTACTGAAAAGGCTGTATCTAGCCCAATGGTCTGGATCTTGAGAAAGTTTGCAAAGATCTCCGAAATAAACGAGTGAGTGGCCCCTGAATCTATCAAGGCCTTGGTAGCGGAACCAGATATAAAAATTCTCCCTGAAAGAGCGGAGCTCTAAGTTGAATCCCACTACAAGATCTAAACTTATAGACATGCAAAGGTCAAGGTTCCTCTAGCTTAATTTCCCCGAAATAAATCTGAGTCGAGCATGCAATCCTATAACAGTTCTAAGTTCAAAATCTAAATCCCGATTCCCAAAATGCGGAAATTCGAAAAATAACTTAAAGTTTAAAGGTACCTGTCAACAACATAGTCTCCGGGTTGGTTTCCGCGGCATGGAGAGCAAAAACTCTGCCTTGGGTAGGCAGATTCCTCTGAGGACACTGCAGCAACATGTGGTCTGGACTGCCACACTTAAAACACTTTCCTGAGCCAGCCATACATGCTCCAGGATGGCGACGTGAGCACCTGGGACAGACTGGGTGCTCCTGAGTCCTCGGGGCTGGGCGTCCCCGCTGCTGCTGCTGCTGGCCTCGGTTCCTGGGCGGTCCATGAAAAGGCCTCTTATTCTGCTGCTGATGCTGATGAGGAGGAGGGCGGTGCGGTGCCTGGACTGGGCGCTTGCCCTGGCGATCCCTCTCGATATCCCGCAGATCCTGCTCTGCGGCTAAGGCCTTGGAGACGGCAACCTCATAAGTAGCAGGGTCAGATACCCTAACATCCCGGCGCAAGATCGGCCGTAAACCCACCAGGAAGTGCATCAGCTTGGCTCTGGCATCATTCGCTATCAGGGGCACAAAGTGACAGCCCCTCTCAAACTTACGGATAAACTCCGTAACCGACATATCCCCCTGTCTCAGACTCATGAACTCGGTGGTCAGCCTGGTGCGAACCTCCTTAGCAAAATACTTGGAGTAGAAAACCTCCGTAAAGCGGGTCCAAGAAAGTGTAGCCAATGTCAGGGCTACCGAAGCTCCTTCCCACCACAAGCGGGCGTCTCCAGTGAACAAGTAGGTGGCACATCGGACTCGGTCTACGTCCCCCAGCTCCATAAAATCGAAGATAACCTCGAGGGATTTGATCCATCCCTCGGCAACCATGGGGTCTGATGCCCCAGAGAACTCCTTCGGGCGCATCTTAATGAATCGCTCATACACAGCCTCGGGCCCTGTCGGCCTGGCTGCGGCTGCGGCTACGGCTGCGGCATTGCCCCCCGCAAACTGTGCGAAGAACTGTGCCATCCCAGCTAATATCTGGGCACTCATGTCCGGTGGGGGCGGTGGAGGAGGTGGTAGGTCTCCCTCCGGTCTATGCTCCTCTCTGTCCTCTCGGCGAGGCTCCACCTCTCTGTTGCGCTCTAAAATGCGTCTAGGGGGCATACTGTTCCAACATAACCCATACGTAACTAACATGCATAATTCCATACTTTATTTTAAATGAACTCTGAAATACTGAAAATCTGGAAGCATGCTGACAAAATAATTCATGCTTTAACTGAAATGCTGAACAAAATGCTGAACTGAAAAACTTACAGACCAAAGACGTGGCTTCGTGAGCTTCTCGCGGTCAGTAGTAGTGAAACCCTATACAGAACCACCGCTCTGATACCAACTGTGAAGGGCCTAAAACTCCTTTCTTGAAAATTTGCGGAAAATTAAAATTTTTTTTTTTTAAAAGAACTTAAATGGCCTCTTTCATAAAATCACTGGTGAATCAAGTTCGATATTTCAAAATATTGCAGCGGAAGAAAATTAAAGTTTTGCCAACAACAACGATTTAAAAATATCCAACGACTGATAAAATTGTTTGCGAAAAAAAATAACAACTGCTTCACTGAGGTCCTCGGGTGCCACTACTGCCGACCCAAGCTGGCTCACTGGTCCCCGCCCTCGGCCCTGGCCTCATCAGTACCTACAACAATCAAGTCTAGTGAGCCTAAAGACTCAGCATGCATATATCACAGGTAACGAGTAAAAATCTGAATTAAAATATGCATGAGTTAACTTATCCTGTCCTGAGGCATACTGAAAATAATCTGTACTGAGCAATTATAATACGTGCATAAATGAACTGGAAAATCACTGTAAAAATATTTGCTCCTTGGAGCCTGTACTGAAATATCTGGTAAAATTTTCTGTTGAGATTATGTTTTACGCCTGTGGCCACTGCACTAAGCTGAACTGATCGGTAACTGGCTACCGGGGAGGCTGAAACTGAACTGAGCTGGCCGGTCACTGGCGACCGGGTGGTACCATACTGAACTGATCGGTCACTGGCGACCGTATAAAATAACACTCCCACATAGTGAATGAACCACAAGCCATATCGCATAAATCTCAAAAATAATCATTTTCTATTTAATGCACGTAAAATAATTAACTGGCGTAATGAAAATTCCTGTAATTTTACCAACTGGATTGGATTGGATCGTTCCCAGGCTCGCTGCAACCTAACTGTGCTATGAAAAATGTGCAATAGCTTAAACTTGACCAACTACGCAATTTACGTTCAAAAGATGCGACTATGACGCCTAATGACTTCGCATTTAATCATGACTCCGAGCCAACCTGAACCGACACTGAACCGACGTATAGTCATGATTAAAATACGCTGAAAAATCATAAAATAATGTTCCTAAAATGATAGGGTCGAAATCTAGGTGGAATGGAGGCCAAAACACGAAACGCTCTTTCGAGAGTCAATTTGGCACATTGCACCGTAAATTCTCGTACGACCTCAAAAATGATCCAAATGACGAACGGTCGAAAACATGACCTTCCTAACTCAATGAGGCACTGTCCAGTCCAAGGCCATGGGCTAAAAGCCAACCAAGAACTCGAACGAGCCTCTGAACCGACACAGCAACTTGCTGTAATTTCCAGCAGCTGCGACCTAGCTTGCATCGCGTCGTTTGCGAGACTTTTGGCCATTGGGGCTTTAACCACCAACCAAAGCCTCTCCACAACGTCCCAAGGAATGATTTGAACCATGGCTAAGGGCCCTAGGCCAGCCACAATTCGCCTCATTCCAGCAACCACCCGAAAGTTCTCACCGAGGGCCCTCATGCGTGCGTGTGTAGTGTTTATGCTATGATCGATGTCTTGCGTCGTTCCAGTGGCCATTTGATTGACCATGGCACGATCTAGACATCTAGGAGCATGATATGAACCATGACTAAGGGCCATAGGCCAACCAAGATCCACTCCAAGCAACAAAAGAAACGAACCATATGCTGAAAAAAAAAATGGAAGGGCCGAATGGGGAAAGGGGCTGTTCTTGTTGATTATTTAAAAAACCGAAGAGCCATGGACCAAGCCACCAAAAGGGCGACTTAGTCACATCTTAGACATGCTAGGGAAGTGATCCAACCATGGCTAAAGGCCCTTGGGGCAGCCAAGATCAGATCCTTCCTCCTTGACATCCAAACTGAATTTTCGAATCACATTTCTGCACTTATGGGGAACTTGCTGTCATTTCGGTTTTCCAGCAAGTATGGGGCTGGTTTGAATGGACCAACATGGTCCTAATGCATTCTACTACATGTATACAAGCCGCCTTTGGATCCTGGAGTCGATCCAATACCTGAAACCATCAAAACTCAGAAAAACGTGAAGCTTGTCAAGGGAAGTCGAAAATTCTGCATGTGTGGTTTCAAAATGTTTTGACATGGATCTCGATTTTTGCTTGCTACAACATGATCATGTACTGAAAAATAAATGATAATATGACTTGATTGAGGTTTGGAAGAAGTCTAGACATGCCTGGTTTCGTTTCGAAAGAAAACGAAAAGAAGAGACGAGACGGCGCGGAGGAGACGGAGTGGCTTGCTTCTCTACCTTTCTTGGCTCTCGATTTTTCTCCCTTTCTCCCTAGCTGTTATTCACGTTTTTTCTACTGAAAAGGGGTCTTATTTTCGGTGGAGGTGGAGGGGGAGTGATGGTTATGAAGGTGAGGAGAAGGGTGCACAAAAATAGGATCATATCAAGACCAAGTCTTCCCAAATTTGAATTTTGAATTTTGAATTGCTATCAAATGATCTCTTGGGTGATTCTAGACTATAGTGGCCGATTTTATCATGCCAAACAAGGGTTAGGATAGTGGTCTAGTATTAATTAATTAAGGTGGAAAAAAATAGCTAAAAGAATTAGCATGCTAAACAACCAAGAATGGGTCAAAGGTGAGTTGACAAGTCCTAGTTTGTTCTTCTAGGGGTGTGGCCGAAAATGCATGATAAATGGTAGGGGGAAAATTGATTATCTAGTAATTTAATAACCCTTAAAAGCCTTACTAATCCTTTAATTAATTTAGTGAACTAACCACTTAATTAAGTAACTTAAATGAGCTCATTTCTTAATCACCTCCAATAATTTAAATTAAAATCCTCAACTAACTTAAATAATTCCTTAAACTTCTTTTTAACTTAAATGAACTTACTTGCTAGCTAAACTAACTTCTGGAAATATTTCTCAAATCTTAAATTCTATCTCAAAACTCCAACTCCAGTCCGGCCTCACTGAAATAACTGAAATGCTAAAAATCAAACTACTGAAATGAAATAATAAAATAATTAACTTCAAACAAATGCATTTAAAATAATCATGCAATGAAGTCAATTAAATTTAAAAATCTAGAATTATGCATGGCTTATACGTCTACTGACTTACGGGTTCTACAAATAGGCTAGAACCAAAGAAAGGAAGAAAGAAATGAAGAAACCCTAGGTCACTTTGCTGAAGAAATCGAGAAGAAGGGGTTAAAATGAGAGAAAAGTGAACCAACTCATGATTTATATCACTTAAATCTCAAAAACACGCTTCTACTGTTCACGACCGCAGGTGCGCTAACATTATTACCGCAGGTGCGCTGAGCTTACTGGAAAACATCACAAATCTGGAAGCATCGACCGCGGGTGCGATGCCGTTTATACCGCGGGTGCAGTCTTGCTTCTGTCCCACCACCTCAGGTGCAGTGCCTTTTCCAGTGCGGGGGTGCACTCTATTCTGTAGCCATCAATAAACTCTATGCAACAAAAATCGAATCGCAACGCTGCTTCTCCTCGTAATTCGGCAACACTCCCGACAAGAAAGTTGCACCTCTATATATAGTCTAACCACCCCAATTGGCCTCATACCAATTGGCTCAATATACTAATTACCATGAATTAAATCGCAACAATGCTACAACACAACTACACAACACTTATATCAACAATACTATAAACCATAAATCACAACTCTTAACATCAAAACTATACTAAAACTTAACCAAATAGTCAATGATCATACGAAATCTTAAACCGTACCGTTCACCAGGCTTGGCTATTACAATCTCCCCTCCTTAAAGGAATTTCGTCCTCGAAATTGACGTCACTGCGCAAACAACTCAGGATATTTCCCTCTCATCTCATCCTCTGGTTCCCACGTGGCTTCTTCAATCAACTGATTCCTCCAAAGGACTTTAACAATGCCGATCTCTTTGTTTCTCAACACTTTAACTTTGCGATCCAGAATCTGAACTGGAATCTCTTGGTACGTCAAATTCGGCGTCAAATCCAATGGCTCGTGGCGAAGAACATGGGAAGGATTGGCATTATACTTCCTGAGCATGGAGACATGAAAAACATTATGAACTCTATCAAGATCTGGTGGTAGGGCTAACCTGTAGGCTCGATCACCAACTCTATCCAAGATTCAAATGGGCCAATAAATCTTGGACTCAACTTTTCCTTCTTGCCAAACCGCATTACACCCTTAAGAGGTGCAATCTTCAAGAACACGTGATCACCAACCTCAAATTGCAATGGCCTACGTCTTACATCAGCATAACTCTTCTGTCTCATCTGTGTTGTCTTCATCCTCTCTCGAATAACAGCAACAACATCAGCTGTCTGTTGGACCAACTCTGGACCTAACATCTTCCTCTTGCCAATCTCGTCCCAATACAAGGGAGATCTACACTTTCTGCCATAAAGTGCTTCATACGGTGCCATGCCAATCGTCACTTGGTAGCAATTATTGTACGTGAACTCAACAAGAGGTAATTTGGAATCCCAGCTACCAGGATAATCGATAGTACAAGCTCTGAGCATATCCTCTAAAATCTGAATAACTCTCTCTGATTGACCGTCGCTCTGGGGGTGATATGCTGTACTAAATGCTAACCGTGAACCCATAGCTCTGTGAAAACTCTTCCAAAACTCTGAAGTAAATCTAGGGTCATGATCAGACACGATCGACACAAGAACACCATGAAGTCTAACAATCTCAGCTATGTAATCTTCGGCATACTGGTTCATGGAATACGTCGTCTTGACTGGGAGAAATTGCGCTGACTGGGTCAATCGATCAACGATAACCCAAATAGAGTTATAACCTTTCTGCGTTCTGGGAAGACTAGTCACGAAGTCCATCGTAATGTGCTCCCATTTCCATTGAGGAATCGGCAATGATAGCAATGTCCCAACAGGTCTCTGATGCTCGATCTTCATCTGCTGACAAGTTAGGCACTGAGAAATAAACATGGCAATATCCTTCTTCATACCTGGCCACCAATAGAGTCTACGAAGATCCTGATACATCTTGTTGCTACCTGGATGTATCGAGTATGGTGCGGTATGTGCCTCTGTCAAGACGTCTCGCCGAATATCATCACCAGCAGGAATACAAATACGGCCTCTGAATGTCATCAAACCATCTTTATTCATCCCAAACTTTGAATTACCTCTCTCCTCTGCTCTGGCTCTCATCTCTATCAACTGTAAATCATTGGCCTGCTCTCTACGGATTCTGTCCGTCAATGTAGCCCGAATGACCAACGCTGAAAAGCGAGCAATGGTTCCTGGAACCACCAAAGCTATCTCCTCTCGCTGCAAGTCTAACAACAACGGCTTCTGGATCATAGAACTCAAAGAAGAACTTGACTTACGGCTCAATGCATCTGCTACAACATTCGCCTTCCCTGGGTGATAACTAATCGTCACATCATAATCTTTGACAAGCTCTAACCACCGTCTCTGTCGCATATTAAGTTCTTTCTGAGAAAACAAATACTTCAAACTCTTGTGGTCCGTGAAAATTTCACACTTTTCGCCATATAAATAATGTCTCCAGATTTTCAAGGCGGAAAACCACAGCTGCCAGCTCCAGATCATGCGTAGGATAATTTTTCTCGTAGTCTTTCAATTGACGAGAAGCATAGGCTATAACCTTTCCACGTTGCATCAGCACTGCACCAAGACCCTTCTTCGACGCATCGGTATAAACAACAAAGTCTTCTGAACCACTGGGCATTGCAAGTACAGGAGCTGTCGTCAACCTATCTTTGAACTCATGGAATCCACTTTGGCATTCATTGGACCACTCAAACTTCACAGTCTTCCTCGTCAGGTTGGTTAACGGCAGGGCAATCTTGGAAAAATCTGCAATAAAACGACGATAATAACCCGTCAAACCAAGAAAACTGCGTACCACTGATACAGTGGTAGGGATAGGCCACTTTTGAATCGCCTCGATTTTCACTGGATCAACAGGTATACCATCCTTCGAGACAACATGGCCTAAGAAAGAAATCTGCTCCAACCAGAAATCACATTTCTTCAACTTTGCATACAACCTCTTCTCTCTCAACAACTGTAGAACTACTCTGAGGTGCTCTGCATGAAGCTCTCTGGTCTTAGAGTAAATCAATATGTCATCGATGAAAACAATGACAAAGCTATCCAAATACGGCTTAAAGACTCGGTTCATAAGATCCATGAAGACAAAAGGAGCATTGGTCAGACCGAATGACATCACAAGAAATTCATAATGACCGTACCTGGTCCGAAACGCCGTCTTAGGGATATCAGACTCCCTAACCTTCAACTGATAATAGCCAGATCGCAAATCAATCTTCGAAAACACTGTAGCCCCCTGCAGTTGGTCAAAAAGATCGTCTATTCGCGGCAACGGATATTTATTCTTAATCGTCACTTTGTTGATTTCTCTATAATCAATGCAATGCCGCAAAGACCCATCTTTCTTCTTGACGAAAAAAAACCGGAGCTCCCCAAGACGAAGAACTCGGCCGAATAAAACCTTTATCCAATAGATCCTGCAACTGAGTCTTCAACTCTTTCATCTCTGAAGGGGCCATTCTATACGGAGCCTTAGAAATAGGAACTGTACCCGGAACTAGATCAATCACAAACTCTACATCTCTGTCCGGTGGTAAACCCGGCACATCATCCTCAAATACATCAGGAAATTCTCTCACAACATCAATATCATCAATATTCAACTTAACCATTCTATCCATATAAACAATCGAAGCCAAAAACCCATCACAACCTCTAAACAACAACTTCTTAGCCTTAAGACACGAAATAAATGGAAGGACCAGCGAAGTACCTGCACTGGCGAGCATACCTTCCTTATCTCCATCATCTGCAAATTTCACAGTCTTGGCAAAGCAATCAATCACTGCACGATAGGTTGATAGCCAATTCATGCCAAGTATAATATCAAACGCAACCATCGGAATAACAATCAAATCGGCATAGACCACTCGTTCATCAATTTGAACAGAGCACGCATACACAATAGATGTCAGGCACAACACATCTCCCGAAGGCAATACAACATTAAACTGGAGGGGAAGAATAGAAGGAACTAAACCCAAAGATCTCAAAAATAGTTCAGACATAAAAGAATGAGTAGCACCTGTATCAATCAATGTCGTAGCTACTTTGCCTGAAATTAAAATAGTGCTAGAGATCACAGAAGAATCATGGTTTATACCTTCGTTCGTCATGGTGAAGATGCGACCCTGCACCTTCTCTTTACTCGATCCTCCTGGACAATCCTTGGCAATATGGCCTGCAGTGCCACATCGATAGCAAGTATGAGTACCACATCTGCACTCTCCCCTATGTTGCCTACTGCACTTGGGACACAACGGCTTCTCTGGATCAGATGAAACTATCGGTGCTTTAAAACTCGGCTCTAACTTGCCTTTCCCTTTGAAATTGCCTTTTCCTCTTTGGTTCGAACCCTGACCCCTTTGAGCAATGGCCTGCTGCCTCGCCTGTCTCTCCCTGGCAATGTCTTTCTCATCTTGCTCGGCCAACAATGCTTTAGCAACAATCTCTTTAAATTTCACCGCTTTGGACATATTGATGTCCCTTCTGATCTCTGCTCGAAGGCCTCTAATGAAATGAGCACCCTTATCTCTGTCATTGGAGGCAATGTATGGGGCAAACAGACAGCCCTCTTCGAACTTCAGAGTGTACTCATCGACATTCATACCTCTTTGACGAAGCTCTAAAAATTCAGTCACCTTCCGAGCTCTATGTGCATCTGGGAAGTACTTGTCATAGAAAAGATCAGTGAACTCTTGCCACTTCAATGCCGGAACATCCACACTAACCTTGGTAGCATTCCACCAAATGCGTGCAGCTTTGACTAACATGAATACTACACAACCAATTCTGTCCTTGTCTTCATATTTAAGATGATCAAAAATCGCCTCAAGTGCTTTGATCCACTCTACGGCCATCAATGGATCAGTGCTTCCTGCAAACTCAGGTGGATCCATCCTCTTGAAAGCAGTAAATATCCCATCGGTTCCAACTGCTTGAGCCACTTGGCCTCTCCCTTGGCCTCTACCTTGACTTGTTCCTTGCATACGGAGCAACTGTTGGATCTGCTCAGTGTTGACCTTGGCTTGCTGTTTCAGTAACTTGCCGAACTCGTCGACAACTCTCGATGAAGAACTATCCTCACTCTCTGCAGCCTTTCTCTTAGGAGGCATAACTCTTAAAATGTGCTCACATAATACATATCAATCATAACAATGAATAGATGTAGAAGAAGACATACCCGGACTGTTGAAAGTAGACGAAGTCATATGCATTGGTCCGAAGAACGGTGCTCTGATACCACTAAATGTAACACCTCTGACAAGTTTTAATAAAATAACACAGCGGAATTTAAAATTTTCTTAAAAGAAAGAAGGATTTAAAATATATTTCAATATATAATCAAAAGTATATACATGATCAATGAAATGATACAACAAAATACAAAATATCATTTTTGAGATCATGTTCAAAATGCTAGCAAAAATAGCCTTCTTCCTTCCCTCTCTTATGCATATGACTCCGTCCCCATTCAACGTCCTGGCACGTCGCTCTTATCTGCATCACATGAAATAACTGAAATGAGTATAAAACTCAGCAAGCGGAACTAACATAACAATGAATACATAACATACTCTGAAAAACATGACTTTGAAAACATTGAATACCATCAACTCTGAAACATGAATCACATAGCATGAATAACAATAACGATGGTATTTCTCTTTTCTCTAATGGATTGATATCTAAATAGTATCTCTGTCTCTGTACCTATATCCTATCGATATGAATCGATACTCTGTTGGGATATAAGCCTATAGTCGTTGATCAACTAATTGCATGCAATCTCTGTCTATGTATCTATCAATCCAATAAATCATTTGAACTCTCTCTTTGGCATTTCATCAAACACTTTGCATACGAGTTTTCTTTTGAATTCACTTTTTCACAATTGAGACATAAAATGCCTCTAATATACAACAAAGTGTATTAATACATAGCATGAATCAAATGAAAGGGAATAACATGTTAAAACCATTGAAACACAATACATATATTATCATGTGAGCACAAGGAAATGAATTCCGATTACAACTAATTGAAACCTTGAATCTAATCTCTTGATACACAACCTACAACAATAAACCATTTATTGCACCATCAACAACTCAATAAACACAAACCCATAACATTAAATCCATAAAACCAACATAATCAACAAACCCATGATTTCCCAATCACCATAATCCAAGAATAAACAAAGCCACAAGCTTACCTTAGCTTCTTGAACCCAAAATAACCTTGTTCTAACTTTAATAATCCAACAATAGGCTAGAACCAAAGAAAGGAAGAAAGAAATGAAGAAACCCTAGGTAACTTTGCTGAAGAAATCAAGAAAAAGGGGTGAAAATGAGAGAAAAGTGGACCAACTCATGATATATATCACTTAAATCTCGAAAACACGCTTCTACTGTTCACGACCACAGGTGCGCTAACATTATTACCGCGGGTGCGCTGAGCTTACTGGAAAACATCACAAATCTGGAAGCATCGACTGCGGGTGTGATGCCGTTTATACCGCGGGTGCGGTTTTGCTTCTGTCCCACCACCGCAGGTGCGATGCCTTTTCCAGTGCGGGTGCACTCTCCTCTGTAGCCAACAATAAACTCTATGCAACAAAAATCGAATCGCAACGCTGCTTCTCCTCGTAATTCGGCAACACTCCCAACAAGAAAGTTGCACCTCTATATATAGTCTAACCACCCCAATTGGCCTCATACCAATTGGCTCAATATACTAATTACCATGAATTAAATCGCAACAATGCTACAACACAACTACACAACACTTATATCAACAATACTATAAACCATAAATCACAACTCTTAACTTCAAAACTATACTAAAACTTAACCAAATAGTCAATGATCATACGAAATCTTAAACCGTACCGTTCACCAGGCTTGGCTATTACATTTAAGGTAAAAGAATGTTTAAGGAATTATTTAAGTAACTTGAGATAAGTAGGAAATAAGTTCATTTAGGTTCCATAATTAATGTGTTAATTCACAAAATTATTTAATGGATAGATAAGACTCTAAAATTTAAAATACCCGAACTAAGCAATATTTCCCCTCCACTTAATAGCCAAATTTCGGCCATCTCATAGGTGATTTAATATTTCTTTGGCAACTCACCACCTTTGACTCTTTCCTTATTATTTCTTGGAATGATAACTCTTTCACCTTTAATCACCATTAATTATTAATCAATCAATATCTTAGCCTTGTTTGAATAGGAGGAATCGGTCATGCCCTCCATAATCCTTCCAAACATCTTTTGGATATCAAACCAAGTCCTCATCTAACAATTCAAAGAGAGCAAGAATTGGTCATGCCATTTAAATCCCTTCTATATTGCAACTCCCTTCATTCTCCTAACCATTTCCCCCTCTCCCTTGCACCGAAATTCAGAGAGAATTCAGAGAAAAAAAAAATCGTGAGGTGCTAGGGGAATAACAAGAGAGAGAATCAAATAGAAGCAAGAAAGTGAAGAGCACTCCGTCTCCTCCGCGCCGCGTCGTCGTTTCGTTCATTTTTTCTTTCAAAACGAACCAAGGCATGTTTATATTTTTTCTTGCTCTTCAATCAAGTCATATACATGTTTTTAAACCATATTTGTCCATGATCTTATTAGCAAAACCGAAATATATCCAGAAATTTTCAGAAAATGAACATTCAGATTTTCGGCCCTTCTTTCCTTGCTTTACGTTTTTCTCCTTGTTTTGGTGGTTCACGGTATGGCTCGATTTCCAAAGGCTCAAGGCTGCTTTTAGACATGAACTAGGATGTGTTAGGGAGGTGCTGGTCCATCGGTTTGAGTCCCTTCGCCGCAAGAAAGACGAAATGGACAGCAACTCCCATAGTGCAGATTTTTGTGTTTCGATTCTTGTCTTCTTGCCTAAGGTGTGGTTTCTGATCCTGGCTGCCCTAGGGGCTGTAGCCATGGTTAGAATCCCTCTTTGAAATTTTTAGGACATGACCAAGTCGGCCTTTCATGGCTTTGTTCATGGTCCTATCAGTTTTTAAAAACAAACAAGAACAGCCCCCATCGGTTTCAGTTTCTGATTTTTGTGTGTGTGAGTTTGATTTCGGTTGAAGGGTGTTGTGTGGATCTTGGTTGGCTTCTAGCCCTTAGCCACGGTTCACACAATACCTCATGATGTCTAGATCATGCCATGGTCAATCAAATGATCACTGGAATGGTCCATGAAAGCCGAACAAACGCAGCACCCCACGCGTGAGGGTGTGCTCTCGGGTGAATCACTTGGCTTGTTTTCGGTTGTCATTTTGATTGTGGCTGGCCTAGGGCCCTTAGCCATGGTTCAAACCATGCCCTGGGATGTTGGTAAGGGGCCCTGGTCGGTGGTTCAAGCCCCAATGGCCATTAGCCTCGAAAACGATGCAAGAAAACGTGCCAACAGCTGCTGTATTTTCTTGACAGCAACTGTACCTGCGGTTCAGAGGTGATTTTTGGGTTCATGGTTGGCTTTTAACCTATGGCCTTGGACTGGACAGTACCTTATCAAGTTAGGACGGTCATGTTTTTGGCTGTTTGTGATTCGGTTAAGTTTAAAGGTCGTACGAGAAATTACGGTGCAATGTGCCAAAGTGACTCTCGAAAGAGCGTTTCATGTTTTTGGCCTCCATTCACCAAATTTCAAAGTACTGTAATGTTAGGAGCATTATTTCATCATTTTGAGTGTATTTTAATCATGACTAAATGATGGTTCGGTGTTGGTACGGAGTCATGATTAAATACCAAGTCATTGGGCGTAATTGTCTCGTTTTTGGAGTCAATTACAAAGTTTGGGCAAGTATATCATTTGCAAAATTTTCATGTTAGATTTAAGTCGCAGCGAGCCTGTGAACGATCCAACCCATTCGGTAAAATTAATGCAGGATATTTAATTATGTTATTTAATTATGTTACGTGCAAAAAATATAAAATATTTATTTTTGAGATTTATGCCATATTGCTTGTGGCCATTTCATTATCATGGGATTATTACTTCACCTGGTGGTCACTTACATGTTCAGTTCAGTTCAGTTCAGTCCAGTTCCACCCAGTATACTGTGGTATTAGTCGGATCAGAGGACTCAGTTCAGTACATGGGCCACTAGCGTAGAACATAATCTCAACAAAATTATGACAGGCTATTTCATTACAGATCTCTATCGAGCAAACCGTTCACTTACGATTATCGATTCAGTTATGCACGTATTATAATTACTCATGACATGATATTTTTACGTTATGCCAGACTCATGATATGTTATTTTCACTTCGCATGCATTTTTATTATTACTACTTGTTATTTACGATATATGCATGCTGAGTCTTTAGACTTACTAGACTTGATTGTTGTAGGTACTGATGAGGACGGGACTCAGGGCGGGGACCAGTGAGCCAGCTCGGGTCGGCATTAGTGGAACCCGAGGACCTCATTTTCAGCATTTACCATTTTTATGCTCAAACATTTTATCAGTTGTTGGATTACTTTAACTTGTTATTTTGCAAACAATAATTTCTTCCGCTGCTATTGTGAACATTAAACTTGATTTATCAGTTTATTTTATGAATGAGGCATTTTTATTATTTTAAAAAGAAAATTTTAAATTTTTCCGCAAATTTTCAAACACGAATTTTCGGGCCTTTATAGCTGGTATCAGAGCCTATGTTCTTGTAAAGGGTTGTACTACTACTGACCACGAGAAGCTCATGAAGTCACGTCTTCGGTCTGTAAGTTTTACATTTACGCATTTCATTTAAAGCATGAATTATTTAACAGCATGTTTTCATGAATTATTTTACGTCCAGATTTTTTTTACTGTTCAGTATTTAAATTTAAATAAATTATGGAATTATGCATGTGGTTACGTATGGGTTATGTATGGAACAGTATGCCCCCTAGACGCATCCTCGAGCGCACTAGAGAGGATGAGCCTCACCAGGAGGACGGCATGAACCAGAGGCAGGAGAGGGACTTACCACCTCCACCTCCACCTGACATGAAGCCCAGATGCTAGCTGGGATGACTCAGTTCTTCGCACAGTTTGCGGGGAACCATGATGTGGCAGCCAGGCCGACAGGGCCCGAGGCTACTTATGAGCGGTTTATGAAGATGCGTCCGAAGGAGTTTTCAGGGACGTCTGATCCCATGATTGCCGAGGGTTGGATTAAGTCCCTCGAAGTTATCTTCGAGTTCATGGAGCTTGGAGATGTAGACAGAGTTCGATGTGCCACCTATTTATTCGGAGGAGATGCCCACTGATGGTGGGAAGGAGCGTCGGTAGCCCTGAACTTGGCTACGCTGAGCTGGACACGCTTCACGGAGGTATTTTACTCCAAATATTTTACTGATGAGGTGTGTTCAACGTTGACCAGGGAGTTCATGACCCTGAGGAAAGGAGATATGACCGTTACGAAGTTCATCCGTAAGTTTGAGAGGGGTTGCCATTTCATGCCCCAAATTGCGAATGATGCTGGAGCAAAGTTGAGACACTTCCTGGACGGACTACGGCCGATCTTGCGCCGTGATGTTAGGGTGGCTGGCCCTACTACTTATGATATTGCCGTCTCCAGAGCTCTAGCTGCAGAGCAGGACCAGCGTGACATTGAGAGAGATCGCCAGGGTGAGCGACCGATTCCATTACCACACCATCCTCCTCCTCCTCAGCAGCAGCACCAGGACAAGAGGCCTTTTCATGGCCCGCCTAGAAACAGAGGTCAGCAGCAGCAGCGGGGACGCCCAACCCCGAGGACTTTTGAGCATCCAGTCTGTCCCAAGTGCACACGCCGCCATGCTGGAGCGTGTATGTATGGCTCAGGGAAGTGTTACAAGTGTGGTAGTCCAGACCACTTGCTGCCGCAGTGCCCTCAAAAGAATCTGCCTACCCAAGGCAGTGTGTTTGATGTCCATGCTACGGAGACGAACCCGGAGACCATGCTTATGACATGTACCTTTACGCTTTAAGTTTATATTTGGGATTTAATGTTTTGGGTTAAGATTTTGAACATAGAATTGCAGTAGGATTGCATGCTCTATTCAGTATTATTTTGGGAATTTAAGTTAGAAGAACTTTGACCTTTGCATGTCTATAAGTTAGTTCTTGTGATTATTGTGTTCAGCTTAGTGTTCCAACCTTTCAGGGAGAATTTTCATATCTGGTTCCGCTACGAAGGCCTTGATAGATTTAGGGGCCACTCACTCATTTATTTCGAAGGTCTTTGCTAATTTCCTCCATGTCAAGACCGTTGGGCTAGATGTAGCCTATTCAGTAGTATTGCCTTCTGGTGGGGAGATGGCAGCTACCAATGTCATCCGAGACATAGATCTTGAGCTCCATGGCAACCTCCTTTATGCTGATCTGATCGTGTTGCCGATGCCAGAGTTTGACATCATACTAGGGATGGATTGGCTATTACGGAACAGAGTTTTGATCGACTTCCAGCGGAGATCTGTTCTAGTCCGACCGCCTGGGATGGCGCAGTTTTTATTTGAGCCAGACAGGACTTTCCCTTACCGCGCATTATTCCTTATGTCCTGGCTAGGAAGCTCATGCATAGAGGGTGTCGGGCATTCTTAGCAACTTTTATATCTGTCCCCGAGGCACCCAGTCAGTCAGCCGCAGATGTTCCTATTGTTAGAGATTTCCCAGGCGTTTTTCCTGAGGACGTCTCTGGTATGCCACTCGAGCGAGAGGTGGAGTTTTCTATTTAGCTTATGCCAGGTACGGCTCCGATATCCAAAGCGCCGTACCGACTAGCACCGACAGAGATGGCAGAGCTTAAAAAGCAGATTCAGGAACTTCTTGACAAGGAGTTCATACGCCCGAGTTTTTCACCATGGGGCGCGCCAGTCTTATTTGTGAAGAAGAATGATGGCTCTATGAGACTTTGCATTGACTACCGGGAGTTGAACAGAGTTACAGTGAAGAACAAATACCCACTTCCGAGGATTGAAGATTTGTTTTATCAGTTGCAGGGAGCTTCGATATTCTCTAAGATAGATCTGCGTTCCGGTTATCACCAGTTGAGGGTGAAAGATGCGGACGTTTCCAAGACTGCTTTTAGGACTCGTTATGGCCACTATGAGTTCCTTGTGATGCCGTTCTATCTGACGAATGCGCCAGCGATCTTCATGGATCTCATGAATCACGTATTTCAACCGTATCTTGACCAATTTGTGATAGTATTCATAGACGACATTCTCGTCTACTCCAAGAATCAAGAGGATCACAGCAGACATCTGACCACAGTGTTGCAGACCCTGCAGAAGCATAAGTTATTCGCAAAGTTCAGTAAGTACGAATTCCGGTTAGAGAATGTGGCATTCTTAGGCCATATTGTCTCTAGCAGCGGTATTGAGGTAGACCCAGCGAAGGTTGCGGCAGTCAGAGATTGGGTTGTGCCGCAGAATGCATCAGAGATCCGCAGTTTTCATGGGCTAGCAGGATATTATCGGAAGTTCATTTAGGGATTCTCCTCTATTGCCGTTCCACTCACATCATTGACCAAGAAGAATGCTAAATTTGTGTGGAGCGAGAAGTGTCAGAAGAGCTTCGATACTTTGAAGCAAGCTCTTATCTCAGCACCAGCTTTGGCCATGCCGTCAGGGCCCGGTGAGTTTGTTCTGTATACCGATGCTTCGAAGCTCGGTTTGGGCGCAGTATTGATGCAGCATGGGAAGGTGATAGCGTATGCTTCTCGTCAGCTGAAAATCTATGAAAAGAACTACCCTACCCATGATCTAGAGTTGGCAGCCGTAGTATTTGCCCTGAAGATTTGGAGGCATTATTTGTACGGAGAGAAGTGCCAGATCTTTACCGACCACAAGAGCCTCAAGTATTTCTTTACGCAGAAGGAGCTGAACATGCGTCAGAAGCGTTCGTTGGAACTTGTGAAGGTTTATGACTGTGACATTAGCTACCGCCTCGGTAAAGCTAATGTAGTTGCGGATGCACTGAGCAGAAAAGTCGCAGTGATGGCTCATTTGACAGTTTCGAGACCTCTTCAGACTGAGATGCAGAGGTTTGGTCTAGAGACTTATCCTCGAGGTAGAGTTCCTCGTATATCTACCTTGACTATTCAGTCCTCTCTTCTAGACCGTATTCGCAGTGGTCAGTCAGTAGATGAGCAGTTAGCAAAGTGGAAGCAGAGAGACGAGGCCAAGGGCAGTGTCATGTATACAGTGAGCGACGGTATAGTGAGATATCGAGACAAGATGTGGGCTCCTAGCAGTGATTCTCTCCGAGCAGATATTCTATCGGAGGCCCACATGTCGCCGTACTCTATTCACCCTGGGAGTACGAAGATGTACAGAGATCTGCAGTTTTTGTATTGGTGGCCGGGAATGAAGAAGGATATCAGACATTTTGTATCCGAGTGTCTGACTTCTCAGTTATTGAAGGCAGAGCATCAGAGACCAGCAGGTTTGCTCAAGCCTCTTCCTATTCTCGAGTGGAAGTGGGAGAATGTTACCATGGACTTCGTGACCGGTTTGCCGAAGTCAGTCAGAGGATCAAATGCCATCTGGGTGATTGTAGATCGTCTTACCAAATCAGCTCACTTCTTGCCTATTAAGACGACTTTCACCATGATTCAGTATGCAGAGTTGTATATCCGAGAGATAGTCCGACTGCATGGCATTCCTGTTTCTATCGTGTCTGACAGAGACCCCAGATTCACTTCCTCGTTTTGGAAGAGTTTGCATTCGACCATGGGTACGAAGTTGCTGTTTAGCACAGCTTTCCATCCATAGAAAGATGGACAGTCAGAGCGAGTTATTCAGATTTTGGAGGATCTTCTCCGTGCTTTTGTTATTGACTTCTTAGGGAGTTGGGAATCGAACTTGCCATTAGTGGAGTTCACCTATAACAATAGCTTTCAGTCGTCTATAGGAATGGCTCCGTTTGAAGCACTGTATGGCCGTAAGTGTAGATCCCCTGTTTATTGGGATGAAGTAGGAGAGAGAACAGAGTTGGGTCCAAAGATTATTCAGCAGGCTGCCGATGTAGTAGTCAAGATCCGTGATAGGATGAGGATTGCTCAGAGTCGACAGAAGAGTTATGCGGATCAGAGGAGGAGAGATCTAGAGTTTGCCGTGGGCGACCATGTCTTTGTGAAGGTAGCACCTATGAAAGGTGTCATGCGATTTGGGAAGAAAGAAAAGCTCAGTCCGAGATTCATTGGACCATTTGAGATCCTCGACAGAGTTGGGACGCTAGCTTATCGAGTGGCTCTTCCGTCGAATCTGGCCGGAGTACACAATGTGTTCCACGTCTCTATGCTGAGGAAGTATATGGCGAATCCTTCGCATGTCTTGAAATTTGAGCCGTTGCAGCTTACTCCAAACCTGTTTTATGAGGAGAGACCAGTGCAGATCTTAGACAGACAGGAGAAGAAGCTTCGGAAGAAACTAGTGAAGCGAAGTGAAAGTCAAATGGCTCAACCATTCAGAGGAGGAAGCTACGTGGGAGTCTGAGCCAGAGATGAGGAGTCGGTACCCCGAGTTATTCGGTGAGTTTTAATTTCGAGGACGAAATTTCTTTTAAGGGGGGACGGTTGTAGAACACGTTAATCAGACTACGTATAAGTCATGCATAATTTCTAGCATTTAAATTAAAATGATTTTCTTATTATTATTGCATGAGTATTTAAATTCTTTCCTTTAAATTAATTATTTCACGCAGTAGTTTAATTGTTACCTTTTCAGTTAATTAAGTGAGGCCGGACTGGAGTTGGAGTTTTGAGATAAAATTTAATATTAAGAAAACATTCCCAGAATTTATTTTAGCTAACTAATAAGTTAATTTAAGGTAAAAGAATGTTTAAGGAATTATTTAAGTAACTTGAGGTAAGTAGGAAATAAGTTCATTTAGGTTCCATAATTAATGTGTTAATTCACAAAATTATTTAATGGATAGATAAGACTCTAAAGATTTAAAATACCCTAACTAAGCAATATTTCCCCTCCACTAATAGCCAAATTTCGGCCACCTCATAGGTGATTTAATATTTCTTTGGCAACTCACCACCTTTGACTCTTTCCTTATTATTCTTGGTATGATAACCCTTTTACCTTTAATCACCATTAATTATTAATCAATCAATATCTTAGCCTTGTTTGAATAGGAGGAATCGGTCATGCCCTCCATAATCCCTTCAAAAATCTTTTGGATATCAAATCAAGTCCTCATCTAACAATTCAAACAGATCAAGACTTGGTCATGCCATTTAAATCCCTTCTATATTGCAACTCCCCTTCATTCTCCTAACCATTTCCCCCTCTCCCTTGCACCGAAATTCAGAGATAATTCAGAGAAAAAAAAAAATCGTGAGGTTCTGGGGAAAAAACAAGAGAGAGAATCAAATAGAAGCAAGAAAGTGAAGAGCACTCCGTCTCCTCCGCGCTACGTTGTCGTTTCGTTCGTTTTTTCTTTCAAAACGAACCAAGGCATGTTTATATTTTTCTTTGATCTTCAATCAAGTCATATACATGTTTTTAAACCATATTTGTCCATGATCTTATTAGCAAAACCGAAATATATCCAGAAATTTTCAGAAAATGAACATGCAGATTTTCGGCCCTTCTTTCCTTGCTTCACGTTTTTTCTGCTTGTTTTGGTGGTTCAGGGTATGGCTCGATTTCCAGAGGCTCAAGGTTGCTTTTAGACATGAACTAGGATGTGTTAGGGAGGTGCTGGTCCATCGGTTTGAGTCCCTTCGCCGCAAGAAAGACGAAATGGACAGCAACTCCCATAGTGCAGATTTTTGTGTTTCGATTCTTGTCTTATTGCCTAAGGTGTGGTTTCTGATCCTAGCTGCCCTAGGGGCTGTAGCCATGGTTAGATTCCCTCCTTGACATGTTTAGGACATGACCAAGTCGGCCTTTCATGGCTTGGTTCATGGTCCTATCAGTTTTTAAAAACAAACAAGAACAGCCCCCATCGGTTTCAGTTTCTGATTTTTGTGTGTGTGAGTTTGATTTCGGTTGAAGGGTGTTGTGTGGATCTTGGTTGCCTTCTAGCCCTTAGCCACGGTTCACACAATACCTCATGATGTCTAGATCATACCATGGTCAATCAAATGATCATTGGAATGGTCCATGACAGCCGAACAATCGCAGCACCCCACACGCGTGAGGGTGTGCTCTCGGGTGAATCACTTGGCTTGTTTCGGTTGTCGTTTGGATTGTGTCTGGCCTAGGGCCCTTAGCCATGGTTCAAACCATGCCCTAGGATGTTGGTAAGAGGCCCTGGTCGGTGGTTCAAGCCCCAATGGCCATTAGCCTCGAAAATGACGCAAGAAAACGCGCCAACAGCTGATGTATTTTCTTGACAGCAACTATACCAGCGGTTCAGAGGTGAGTTTCGGGTCCATGGTTGGCTTTTAGCCTATGGCCTTGGACTGGACAGTACCTTATCAAGTTAGAAAGGTCATGTTTTTGGCCGTTGGTGATTCGGTTAAGTTTAGAGGTCGTACAAGAAATTACGGTTCAATATGCCAAAGTGACTCTCGAAAGAGAGTGTCATGTTTTTGGCCTCCATTCACCAAATTTCGAAGTACTGTAATGTTAGGAGAATTATTTCATCATTTTAAGTATATTTTAATCATGACTAAATGATGGTTCGGTGTTGGTTCGGGTTGGTACGGATTCATGATTAAATACCAAGTCATTGGGCGTAATTGTCTCGTTTTTGGAGTCAATTACAAAGTTTGGGCAAGTATATCATTTGCAAAATTTTCATGTTAGATTTAAGTCGCAGCGAGCCTGGAGAACGATCCAACCCATTCGGTAAAATTAATGCTGAAAGAGGATCGGTTACGGTGACCGGAAGCGCAACGGAAGTTTAAAAAATCAAATTTTTCATCAAAATTTTCGGCCACCTCTTTGTTTGTGTAGCAAATACAATAAAACACCAATATCATACATAGGGTGTTGAGAAAATCGTTACCTATCAACCTCTTGAGGTTGATGATGGCACCAACCAAGTTGTAAACAACTTGGCTCTTCAAGGATGAAAAATCTACAAGCTCTCCTTCCTTCAAAATTAGGCCCACCACTTGCTAGATAAATCCCCTCTTAATTTGCACTAGAAAATTAAGAGGATTTTTCAAGGAGAAGAATATTTCTTCCTCAACACTTGAAGAAGAAAAGAAGAGGAAAAACTTGGAGAGAAATCCCTAAAAATTTCGGCCAACATAGTGTAGAATGAGGGAGGGAAGAGTTGTCTTGGTAGTGCAAAAAGTTGATCCAAAAAGTTGCATGCCATGCCAATTTTTTAATCAAAAGTATTCCCAAACTCTTCACCTCCCAAGCATGCAATGTGATTTGGGCTTGTAACTATTACAAGGCCCATGGACTATTTAAATTGTCTCTAACATATTTGAGCCCAATTAGACTTTACTTGATTTTACTCAAGCCCACTAGTTAAATAATTATTTTCAATTGGGCTCTACAAGGCCCAATGTTATTTAATTAATTCAACACTTGAATTAATTTAATTATTTGGACTCTACTTAGGCCCACTAGTGTTTAATTAATTCAACACTTGAATTAATTTAATTTAGTCCATAACAATGTTTATGAAAATCACAATTTTCAAATACATTATTTACTTGGCCTATTTTTAATTTAGGAACACATTCATAAATTAAAAATTACATTTCTCTCATAGAAGTCATACTTCTATTTTTCTCAATGCTTATAAACTCATTATAAGCCGTTCAACACATTGAACTATTTTTACTTCTCAACGAGATCTAAAAAGCTAGTACTTGTGTGGCCCTCAATGGTTCATTGATACAACTAGCCGTGGGTTCACATCTCCATGTGATTCGGACTAAACATGTCCTTATATGAGCATACTCCAATTGCTCCATTCTTATTTATCAACTCCTTGATAATAAGAACGTCAGAACCCAAGTCTGATAGTACCCAACAAACCATGTTAAACGCCTAGCAGCATCGCTTACATGATTCCCTAGGTATCAAATGATAGTGCCTGCAAGAACCATTCAATTATGGTTAGCGTACAGTACGGTCCCTTCAACTCATATATCCCGACCGATTCGACAACCATTGGTTCTATCGAGAGTTGTCAATGAATCGATACTATGTGTCATGTCGTAGTTGCATCGATGGTGTAATCTAAGAAACCCCTTTCTTAATTACCACTATACTCTGATCAGAGATTTCAAACTACATATACATGAGAACACATAGGATATCCATACCCGAAGGTAAGCGGTGAATCCCCGACTACAATGCATCGACTTCTATATGTTTCGACAGAACACCCAACCTTGCCACCTGATGACCCCATGAGAGTCGGTAAACAAGTCAAAGTGTAATTCTAGCACATAGAGTCTCAATGTTGTCCCGGGTCATAAAGACTAATGGTGTACAACCATAAACTAGGACTTTTCTCACTCGATAAGTGAGAACCACTTGGAAAGTCCTTTATGGAGGGTTGTTCAGTGCACTCTACAAGGAGCACCTATCTGCATGCTCGGACATCACAATATCCCCTACCAATGAAACATGGTACTCACATCACATATACTAGTCTCGAACTCGAGCGGCCTATATCCTTCTTAGTGGCGGCTGAATCGACTAGGAACTGTTTAGAATATACAGTATTCCAAATATGAGTTTCATGATACTCATCATATGAGCATCTCATATTCTTTCTACTATTTGTATATTCAAGGGCTTTATCTATGCAACTAGCATGGGTATATAGATAAGATTTGCCAAACAATAATTTCAAATATTATTAAATAAAGATTGCTTATACATAGAGTTTCATTGTGAACACTCGGCCAACACTTGGCTCGACGGGCACCTACTCTAACAATCTCCCACTTGCACTAGAGCCAACTACCCATATGCTTCAAACCCATTGATTCGCGATGCATCTCGAATAATGGTCCAGGTAAAGGCTTAGCTAGTGGATCAGCAACATTATCTGCGGAGCCGACTATGTCAATCGACACTTCTCCTCTTTCCACAATCTCTCGGAGGATGTGGTACTTTCTCAATACATGTTTGGACTTCCGATGAGACCTTGGCTCCTTTGCTTGAGCTAAAGCTCCCATGTTGTCACACAACACCGGGAGAGGAGCAACTCCATTAGGAATGACGTCCAACTCTTAGACGAAATTCCTTATCCAAACAGCCTCCCTTGCTGCATCTGATGCAGCAATGTATTCGGTCTCAGTGCTGGAATCCGCAGTATTGTCTTGCTTGGAACTCTTCCAAGAGACAGCAGCACCATTGAGCATGAATACAGACCCAGAGGTTGACTTCGAGTCATCGATATCGCTTTGGAAGCTAGAGTCGTATAGCCTTACAATTTCAGTTCTCCACCCCATAGACCAAGAACAATTTATTGGTCCTTCTCAAACTACTTGAGAATGTCTTCACAGCATTCCAGCGTGGAAGACCAGGGTTCGATTGATATCTACTCACTACACTTAGTGCGAAAGCCACGTCAGGACGTGTAGATATCATCCCATACATGATGTACCAATCGCAGATGCATAAGGAATGCTTGTCATCGCCGCTATCTCTGCATCAGTCTTGGGAGACATATACTTGGATAGGGACACGCCATGACACATTGGTAGATGTCCTCTCTTGGACTCATCCATCGAGAACCTCTTCACGATGGTATCAATGTATGTGGACTGGGTGAGACCAAGCAATCTTTTTGATCTATCTCTATAGATCTGTATTCCCAATACAAAAGATGTTTCACCCCAAGTCCTGCATCGAGAACTTACTCGCTAACCATATCTTAGTTGATGCAACATTCCTACATCATTCCCAATGAGTAGAATGTCATCAACATACAGCACCAGGAATGTCACAACACTCCCACTGACCTTCTCATACACACAGGGTTCCTCAGGATTCTTAGTAAAACCAAACTCTTTGATTGTACTATCAAATCTGAGGTTCCAACTCCTAGATGCCTGCTTTAGACCATAAATAGATCTTTGAAGTTTGCATACCATATGCTCACTTCCGATAGATGTAACCCTTCGGGTTGAGACATGTAAATCTCTTCCTTAATATCCCCATTAAGAAAGGCTGTCTTAACATCCATCTGCCATAATCTCATAGTCATACCATGCAGCTATGGCTAGCAAAATCCTTATGGACTTGAACATTGCAACTGGAGAAAAGGTTTCCTCAAAGTCAACTCCTTGTCTTGAGTATATCCTTTTGGCACCAATCGCGCCTTGAAGGTCAATACCTTCCCATCCGCCCCCAAGTTTCCTCTTGTAAATCCATTTACACCCTATGGGAACAATTTCCTCAGGTGGATCCACGAGATTCCACACTTGGTTCGAATGCATGGAATTCATCTTAGATTCATCGCTTCAAGCCACTGGATGAATCGGCATCAGATAACGCTTCCTTGAAGGTACTTGGATCACATCCATGGTTAGGCTCATCATGGCCCTCTTCAAGAAGCAGACCATACCTCATAGGTGGTCTCGAGACTCTCTCGGATCTTCTAGGAGCTTGTATCTCCTCTCTTGGCTCTTCGGGTGTGGGTTCTATAACTGTGGGTGTCTCTCGAACCTCTTCGAGTTCATCATCTCCCCTTTTCTATCCAATAGAAATTCCTTTTTCAAAAGGATGTATACCTAGAAACAAACACCCTTTGTTTCTTTGGGATGATAGAAGTAGTATCCAACCGAATTCTTTGGATATCCCACAAAGTAACATAAAATGGATCGACTATCCAATTTATCTCCCACTACCTGCTTCACATAAGCATGGGCACCCCCATATTCCTTAGACAAGAATATTTGGGAGGCTTACCCCTCCATATCTCATATGGTGTCTGCCTTTAAATGGACATTTTGTGGAGTATCTTTCAATTTTAAGTTATAGAGATCGTTTTCAAGTTCTTAGTACCAATCAAACATTCGTTCTTGTAAATGTTGCAAACATCTTTGCTAAATAAACAAGAATATCCATCTTTATCAACATAGAAATGGAAACAATGTTTTTCACCAAATCCGGTACAAACAAAACATCTCTTAAAATTAACTTAAATCATTGTTCATAAGCAAGTAAACATCTCCAATAGCTTTGGCAGCAACTCTTGCTCCATTGCCCATCCTCTAGAAGGTCACACCTTCCTTAAGCTTCCTACTTCTTCCCATCACCTGTAAATCATTACAGAGATGTGAACCATAATCGGTATCTAATACCCAAGAAGTAGAGTTAATTGAAATGTTTACTTCAATTTAGAACATACAGTTTCCAGAACTCTTCTGGGCAAGATATTCCCTGCAGTTACGCCTCCAATGTCCAGGCTTCTTGCAGTGATGACATACTCATCAGTCTTGTCAGCCTTAACTGGTCTGGCTGCCTCAACGGGATTCGGAGATTGCCTCATCAGGGCACGTTCTTCTTGGGACGTTGGTAGAACCTTCTTTCCATTCCCATGTGGATCAATCTTCGTACTAGATGAAGAACCACATAAAGACCAGCTTCTCTTTCTTGATGGTTGATTCAAACGTAACAAGCATATTCCCAAACTCCTCAAAGGTCGGCTCCATCTTGTTCATGTTGAGTTCACCACAAAAGGATCAATGAGCTAGGCATGATAACAGAACACCGTCGGTGGTCAACTTCCGAAGGCAAGATCAGATCCATGGCAACGAGCTTGTCCACGAGCCCAATCAACTTCAGGCCATGCTCATGGACCGAGGCCCCATCTCGCATGCGCAAAGTGATCAGCTCCTGACGGTAGCATGCCTAAGAGGCCGTGTTTGCTCACCAAAGAGCTCCTTGAGATGCATGATGTCAGCAGCATCTTTGCATCCTCAAAACGCCTCTGCAGCTCATCATTCATAGAAGTCAGCATATTAACACCCTGGCTATCAAGTCATGGTCACACCATTCCTTGTAAGTCTGCAATTCTCTCAGGAGTGCAGTCAGTCGGAGGCCTCAACATGGGGCGACTCAGTCAGTGTTATCATGCGACCCTTTTCCGAATCCAAGACGATTTTCAGGTTTCTTAAGCCAAGTGAGGTAATTAGGTCCAGTTAATATGTGTTTGTCGAGTATTACGGATATCGGATTGCGAATCGAAGACATTGTCAATTGTACTGAAAAGTAAAAACAGATAAATGTTGATGACTATTTAAAATATTTAGTAAGATATGAAGTTTGGACTTTTACTTCATAATACTTGCTCCCACTGTTTTGACACTTTCACTACCCGCTAGTGAAAACGGGCAAACTCCTTTCCTCAGTAGGATACATAAGGTCCAATTAGCGAATTATGATCCCGAATAATATCAGCCAATCACAATTCCTAAAAGGTATTTTCCAATTGCATCACAATGCAACCCTCTACGTAAACTTTGTCTCACGTTTTATGAGGACCCAATAATATGACTCGTTCATCTTCACGTGTCAGCCTTACCCATCGATGTTGAACCTTAATGGACGGTCGCCATGAGTTCCCTCAATAATTGAGCCGAAATCATGGGAGTTCCACGTATTCACATCACCATGTCATGGATGTCCAGCTTTCCGGCACCCAGGGCCCCCCCAATATATGAGCCGAGCCCCGAGTACGTGTAGCGTTCAGCATGCACCCTGTGTCGATGGAAGACATGGAAATTATAAACAAATTTATAATTCCCTTTTCGGGCTTGATATATAATTTTGAATCTTATTCAAAATAGAGGTTTTAATTTGAAAGGTCTCATCATTATTTTATTTAAAAGCTCGCCATGTTTGATCGTATGTTGCCGGATTCATGGCAACTTTGTGATTATCATAATAATAACGCACATACTCATTATTTATAACATATCATGCATATTATAAACAGTAAAACAAAACAAGGATGATCATCCTCCCCAATACTAATGGCCAGTGGTGAGCTAAACACGGGCCTAGGTCCAATCAGGGTAATGCAAGGGATGCAATGCACTATTACATTAGCTTCCAATATTTACATGTCTTCGATCTTCATAATCATCATGGCCACCATCTTCCAATCTTGATCATCCACTATACTATATTTACAAATAAATATCCATGGCAAATAGGGATACATCTCATGGGGGGTGGGAACGGGCCATAAACCAAGCCCACTTTATAAATTATAATTAGTACAATCATTCAACAGCAAAGTAGCCTAGCATACACCTAGCAAATTGACTTGGGCTTTTGATCATCCTTCATGCAGTAATATCACATATCATACACCATCATCAATTATCACAATAATTAATGGATCCAATATTATATAATCTTGATCCAATCACAAACCGCCACGATTATAAACTAAATTACAAAGTATACAAACACCTTTGTATACTTTCAAATTAATTTATTTATAACCGAATTTCTCGTAAATCACCATTTACTATAAATATTTAAAGTCCAACTTAAAATATTTATTTCATGAGAAAATAATTTGCAACTTTTTGTAATTTTAAACTTAAGGGCCCCAAAACTCATTTTTCACCAAAAACATTTTGGCCCATTTAAATTCACAAATATGTTAACCATCTAATGGCCCAACAACATCAAGGCCCATGACACTTTGATTATCCAAACACTTTTGGAAACCCTAGTCGTCATCGCCGTCGCCGGAGCTCCGTCGCCGGATTCCGGCCAACTTACCAAAAAATTATTTTTTATTTTTTTAATTATTAATGGGCTGTTCGGGCAGCCCCTCGGGCTGCCCTAGCTGCCCGAAATGGGCAGCCCCTCGGGCAGCCCGAGCTGCCCGAAGTTCCCCTCAATAAGCCTCGGTTTTTGGTTGCAAAAATACACTCATGCGGTTAGAAATCGATCTCAACATAATATCTTGTAATTGCTACCAAAATCGTAATCATAGCTCGGATACCACTTGAAAGAGGATCGGTTACGGTGACCGAAAGCGCAACGGAAGTTTAAAAATCAAATTTTTCCTCAAAATTTCGGCCACCTCTTTGTTTGTGTAGCAAATACAATAAACACCAATATCATACATAGGGTGTTGAGAAAAATCGTTACCTATCAACCTCTTGAGGATTGATTGATGGCACCACCAGTTGTAAACAACTTGGCTCTTCAAGGATGACAAATCTACAAGCTCTCCTTCCTTCAAATTAGGCCCACCACTTGCTAGATAAATCCTCTCTTATTTGCACTAGAAAATTAAGAGGATTTTTCAAGGAGAAGAATATTTCTTCCTCAACACTTAAAGAAGAAAAGAAGAAGAAAAACTTGGAGAGAAATCCCTAAAAATTTCGGCCAACATAGTGTAGAATGAGGGAGGGAAGAGTTGTCTTGGTAGTGCAAAAAGTTGATCCAAAAAGTTGCATGCCATGCCAATTTTTTAATCAAAAGTATTCCCCAACTCTTCACCTCCCAAGCATGCAATGTGATTTGGGCTTGTAACTATTACAAGGCCCATGGACTATTTAAATTGTCTCTAACATATTTGAGCCCATGGACTAGTTAAATAATTATTTCCAATTGGGCTCTACAAGGCCCAATGTTATTTAATTAATTCAACACATGAATTAATTTAAGTATTTGGACTCTACTAGGCCCACCAGTGTTTAATTAATTCAACACTTGAATTAATTTAATTTAGTCCATAACAATGTTTATGAAAATCACAATTTTCAAATACATTATTATTTGGCCTATTTTTAATTTAGGAAACATTCATAAATTAAAAATTACATTTCTCTCATAGAAGTCATACTTCTATTTTTCTCAATGCTTATAAACTCATTTATAAGCCGTTCAACACATTGAACTATTTTTACTTCTCAACGGATCTAAAAAGCTAGTACTTGTGTGGCCCTCAATGTTCATTGATACAACTAGCCATGGGTTCACATCTCCATGTGATTCGGGACTAAACATGTCCTTATATGAGCATACCCCAATTGCTCCATTCTTATTATCAACTCCTTGATAATAAAGAACGTCAGAACCCAAGTCTGATAGTACCCAACCAATCATGTTAAACGCCTAGCAGCATCGCTTACATGATTCCCTAGGTATCAAATGATAGTGCCTGCAAGAACCATTCAATTATGGTTAGCGTATAGTACGCTCCCTTCAACTCATATATCCCGACCGATTCGACAACCATTGGTTTATCGAGAGTTGTCAATGAATCGATACTATGTGTCATGTCGTAGTTGCATCGATGTTGTAATCTAAGAACCCCTTTCTTATTACCACCATACTCTGATCAGAGATTTCAAACTACATATACATGAGAACACATAGGATATCCAAACCCGAAGGTAAGCGGTGAATCCCCGACTACAATGCATCGACTCCTATATGTTTTGACAGAACACCCAACCTTGCCACCTGATGACCCCATGAGAGTCGGTAAACAAGTCAAAGTGTAATTCTAGCACATAGAGTCTCAATGTTGTCCCGGGTCATAAGGACTAATGGTGTACAACCATAAACTAGGACTTTTCCACTCGATAAGTGAGAACCACTTGGAAAGTCCTTTATGGAGGGTTGTTCAGTGCACTCTACAAGGAGCATCTATTTGCATGCTCGACATCACAATGTCCCCTACCAATGAAACATGGTACTCACATCGCAGATACTAGTCTCGACTCGAGCGGCCTATATCCTTCTTAGTGGCGGCTGAATCGACTAGGAACTGTTTAGAATATACAGTATTCCAAATATGAGTTTCATGATACTCATCATATGAGCATCTCATATTCTTTCTACTATTTATATATTCAAGGGCTTTATTTATGCAACTAGCATGGGTATATAGATAAAGATTTGCCAAAACAATAATTTCAAATATTATTAAAATAAAGATTGCTATATACATAGAGTTTCATTGTGAACACTCGGCCAACACTTGGCTCGACGGGACACTACTCTAACAAATGCTCATATTTAATTATGTTATTTAATTATATTACGTGCAAAAAATATAAAATATTCATTTTTGAGATTTATGCGATATTGCTTGTCGCCACTTTCATTATCATGGGATTATTACTTCACCGGTGGTCACTTACCGGTTCAGTTCCGTCAGTTCAGTCCAGTTCCACTCAGTATACTGTGGTATTAGTCGGATCAGACGACTCAGTTCAGTATCAGTTAGTTCATGGGCCACTAGCGTAGAACATAAGTCTCAACAAAATTAGGACAGGCTATTTTATTACAAAGCTCTATCAAGCAAACAGTTCACTTACGATTATCGATTCAGTTATGGCACGTATTATAATTACTCATGACATGATATTTTTACGTTATGCCAGACTCAGATATGTTATTTTCACTCGCATGGCAATTTTATTATTACTACTTGTTATTTACGAATATATGCATGCTGAGTCTTAGACTTACTAGACTTGATTGTTGTAGGTACTGATGAGGACGGGACTGAGGGCGGGGGATCAGTGAGCCAGCTCGGGTCGGCAGTAGTGGAACCCGAGGACCTCATTTTAGCATTTACCATTTTATGCTCAAACATTTTTATCAGTTGTTGGATTACTTTAACTTGTTATTTTGCAAACAATAATTTCTTCCGCTGCTATTGTGAACATTAAACTTGATTTATCATTTTATTTTATGAATGAGGCATTTTGATTATTTTAAAAAGAAATTTTTAAATTTCTTCCGCAAATTTTCAAACACGAATTTTCGAGCCTTTATACTTTCGTCAACATACTTGCACCAACATGAGATACACATGAATCAATGATATCAATACTATTACAAGTACTTACCTCATTTGGTCCTCTGATGGTGTTCTAGATATTGAACACAACTTCCTCTCCACCTAATCTTAGTGTGAGCTCGCCCTTGTGCACATCAATCAAGGCTTTTCCTGAAACGTCTGCTATTTATTTTCTTAAAAAGTACTAGATTTTTTTTTTAACCCTCACTATTTCGATCGAGATGCATACTCACATGCATAAAATATTTGGAACCATTTAAAAGTAAAACAACCAAGTATTTTGTGAAGGCCCTCGAACTACTTGCTTGAAAATTTGCGGAAAAATTTAAAATTTTCTTTTAAAAGAACTTAAATGGCCTCATTCATAAAATCACTGGTGAATCAAGTTCCAATATTTCAAAATATTGCAGCGGAACGAAAATCAAAGTTTTGCCAACAACACGATTTAAAAATATCCAACAACTGATAAAAATTGTTTGCGAAGAAAATAACACTGCTGCTCTGAGGTCCTCGGGTGCCACTACTGCCGACCCAAGCTGGCTCACTGGTCCCCGCCCTCGGCCCTGGCCTCATCAGTACCTACAACAATCAAGTCTAGTGAGCCTAAAGACTCAGCATGCATAAATCGCAGGTAAAGAGTAAAAATCTGAATTTAAAATATGCATGAGATAAAATATCCTGTCCTGAGGCATACTGAAAATAATCTGTACTGAGCAATTATAATACTTGCATAACTGAACTGGAAGTCACTGTAAAAATATTTGCTCCTTGGAGCCTGTACTGAAATATCTGATAAAATTTTCTGTTGAGATTATGTTTTACGCCTGTGGCCACTGCACTAAGCTGAACTGATCGGTAACTGGCTACCGGGGAGGCTGAAACTGATCTGAGCTGGCCGGTCACTGGCGACCGGGTGGTACCATACTGAACTGATCGGTCACTGGCGACCGTATAAAAATAACCACTCCCACATAGTGAATGAACCACAAGCCATATCGCATAAATCTCAAAAATAATCATTTTCTATTTAATGCACGTAAAATAATTAACTGGCATAATGAAAATGTCCCGTAATTTTACCAACTGGATTGGATTGGATCGTTCCCAGGCTCGCTGCAACCTAACTGTGCCATGAAAAATATGCATAGCTTAAACATGACCAACTATGCACTTTACGTTCAAAAGATGCGACTATGACGCCTAATGACTTCGCATTTAATCATGACTCCGAGCCAACCTGAACCGATACTGAACCGACGTATAGTCATGATTAAAATACGCTGAAAAATCATAAAATAATGTTCCTAAAATGGTAGGGTCGAAATCTAGGTGGAATGGAGGCCAAAACACGAAACGCTCTTTCGAGAGTCAATTTGGCACATTGCACCGTAAATTCTCGTACGACCTCAAAAATGATCCAAATGACAAACGGTCGAAAACATGACCTTCCCAACTCAGTGAGGCACTGTCCAGTCCAAGGCCATGGGCTAAAAGCCAACCAAGAACTCAAACGACGCTTCTGAACAGCAGCATACTTGCTGTCAAAAAAATACAGCAGCTGCGCACTACAAGACTTGCATTGGTTTCGAGACTATCGGCCATTAGGGGCGTGAACCACCGACCAGAGACTCTTACCAACATCCCAAGGAATGATTTGAACCATGGCTAAGGGCCCTAGGCCAGCCACAATCCGCATCACACCAAATCTTAACCGAAGGGTCCAACCGAGAGCAACGTGCATGCGTGTGTAGTGTTTATGCTATGATCGATGTCTTGCGTCGTTCCAGTGGCCATTTGATTGACCATGGCACGATCTAGACATCTAGGAGCATGATATGAACCGTGGCTAAGGGCCATAGGCCAACCAAGATCCACACCAAGCCACAAAAGAAACGAACCATATGCTGAAAAATGGAAGGGCCGAATGGGGAAAGGGGCTGTTCTTGTTGATTATTTAAAAACCGATGAGCCATGGACCAAGCCACCAAAAGGGCAACTTAGTCACGTCTTAGACATGCTAGGGAAGTGATCCAACCATGGCTAAAGGCCCTTGGGGCAGCCAAGATCAGATCCTTCCTCCTTGACATCCAAACTGAATTTCGAATCACATTTCTGCACTTATGGGGAACTTGCTGTCATTCTGAATTTCCAGCAAGCATGGGGCTGGTTTGAATGGACCAACATGGTCCTAATGCATCCTACTACATGTATACAAGCCGCCTTGGGAGCCTGGAATCGAACCAATCACCTGAAACCACAAAACTCAGAAAAACGTGAAGCTTGTCATGAAAGGGCCGAAATTCTGCATGTGTGTTCCAAAAATATTTTGACATGTATCTCGGTTTTTGCTTGCTAAAACATGATCATGTACTGAAAAATAAATGATAATATGACTTGATTGAGGTTTGAAAGAAATCTAGACATGCCTGGTTTCGTTTCGAAAGAAAACGAAAAGAAGAGACGAGACGGCGCGGAGGAGACGGAGTGGCTTGCTTCTCTACCTTTCTTGGCTCTCGATTTTTCTCCCTTTCTCCCTAGCTGCTATCCACGTTTTTTCTACTGAAAAGGGGTCTTATTTTCGGTGGAGGTGGAGGGGGGAGTGATGGTTATGAAGGTGAGGAGAAGGATGCACAAAAATAGGATCATATCAAGACCAAGTCCACTCCCCTTTTGAATTTGAATTTTGAATTGATATCAAATGAGTTGGTGGATGCTTCTAGGAGGTGGTGGCCGAAATTTAGCTTGATTCTAGACTAGGATATGTCCATTTATTTAATTAAATTGTGCTCTCAAAAATCCTAGAATTATCCTACTAATTACATGCAAAGAATTGGTCAAAGTTGGTGAGTTGGAAAAATGAATCTTCTAGCATTAAGGGTGGCCGAAAAATGCATGATAAAATAAAGGGAAATGTTGATTATCTAGTCAACTAATAATCCTTGAAAGCCTTACTAATCCTTTAAATAATTTAGTGAGCTAACCCCTTAATTTAATAACTTAAATGAGTTCATTTGTTAATCACCTCAAATAATTAAATTAAATCCTCAAACCTCCCTTTCTAACTTAAATGAACTTGGTTGCTAGCTAAATTAACTTCTGGAAATATTTCTCGAATCTTAAATTCTATCTCAAAACTCCAACTCCGGTCCGGCCTCACTGAAAATACTGAAATGCTAAAAATCAAACTACTGAACTGAAATAATGAAATAATTAACTTCAAACAAATGCATTTAAAATAATCATGCAATGAAGTCAATTAAATTTAAAAATCTAGAATTATGCATGGCTTATACGTCTACTGCTTTACGGGTTCTACAATCCTTCCCCCCTTAAATAAATTTTGTCCTCGAAATTAGAACTCACCGAATAACTCAGGGTATCGACTTCTCATCTCCGGCTCAGACTCCCACGTAGCTTCCTCCTCTGAATGGTTGAGCCATTTGACTTTGACTCGCTTAACCAACTTGTTCCGAAGTTTCTTCTCCTGTCTGTCTAGGATCTGCACGGGTCTCTCCTCATAAGATAAGTTCGGAGTAAGCTGCAACGGTTCGAAATTCAGCACATGCGAAGGATTTGCCATATACTTCCTCAGCATGGAGACGTGAAAGACATTGTGTACTCCGGCCAGATTTGGCGGAAGAGCCACACGATACGCTAGCGTCCCAACTCTGTCGAGGATCTCAAACGGTCCAATGAATCTCGGACTGAGCTTCCCTTTCTTGCCAAATCTCATGACACCCTTCATAGGTGCCACTTTCACGAAGACATGATCGCCCACTGCAAACTCTAACTCTCTCCTCCGCTGATCGGCATAACTCTTCTGTCGACTCTGAGCAGTCCTCATCCTATCACGGATCTTGACTACTACATCTGCTGCCTGCTGAACAATCTCTGGACCCAACTCTGCTCTCTCTCCTACTTCATCCCAATGAACAGGAGATCTACACTTGCGACCATACAGCGCTTCATACGGAGCCATACCTATGGACGACTGGAAACTGTTGTTATAGGTGAACTCTACCAATGGTAAGTTTGACTCCCAACTCCCAGAGAAATCAATGACGCAAGCACGGAGAAGATCCTCTAAGATCTGAATAACTCGCTCCGACTGTCCATCTGTCTGCGGATGGAAAGCTGTGCTAAACAGTAACTTCGTACCCAAAGTCGAATGCAAACTCTTCCAAAACGAGGAAGTGAATCTGGGATCTCTGTCGGATACGATAGAAACTGGAATACCGTGGAGTCGGACTATCTCTCGGATATACAGCTCTGCATACTGAACCATGGTGAAAGTCGTCTTAATAGGCAAGAAGTGCGCTGATTTGGTAAGACGATCTACAATCACCCAGATAGCATTCGATCCTCTGGCTGACCTCGGCAATCCGGTCACAAAGTCCATGGTAATGTTCTCCCACTTCCACTCGGGAATAGGGGAGAGGCTTGAGCAAACCTGCTGGTCCTCTGGTGCTCGGCCTTCACTAACTGGCAAGTCAGGCACTCGGATACAAAACGCCTGATGTCCTTCTTCATTCCTGGCCACCAATACAATAGCTGCAGATCTTTGTACATCTTCGTACTCCCAGGGTGAATGGAGTACGGGGACGTATGGGCCTCTGATAAGATGTCTGCTCGGATAGAATCACTGCTGGGAACCCATATCCTATCTCGGTATCTCACAATACCGTCGCTGACTGAATACAAAACACTGCCCTTAGCTTCATCTCTCTTCTTCCACTGTGCCAACTGCTCATCTGCTGCCTGACCGCTGCGAATACGGTCAATAAGAGAGGACTGGATAGTCAAGGTAGATAAACGAGGAACTCTACCTCGAGGGTAAGTCTCAAGATCAAACCTCTGCATCTCGATCTGAAGAGGTTTCTGAATCGTCAAATGAGCCATCGCTGCGACTTTCCTGCTCAAAGCATCCGCAACTACATTAGCTTTACCCGGGTGGTAGCTAATGTCACAATCGTAGTCTTTCACAAGCTCCAACCAACGTCTCTGACGCATGTTCAGCTCCTTCTGCGTAAAGAAATACTTGAGGGCTCTTATGGTCGGTAAAGATCTGACACTTCTCCCCATACAGATAGTGCCTCCAAATCTTCAAAGCAAAAACTACGGCCGCTAACTCCAGATCATGGGTAGGGTAATTCTTCTCATGGATTTTCAGCTGTCGAGAAGCATACGCTATCACTCTCCCATGCTGCATCAAAACTGCACCTAAACCAAGCTTCGAAGCATCGGTATAAAGGACAAACTCACCAGATCCTGACGGTACAGCCAAAACGGGTGCTGAGATAAGAGCTTGCTTCAAAGTATCGAAGCTCTTCTGACACTCCTCGCTCCACACAAACTTCACATTTTTCTTTGTCAGTGCTGTGAGTGGAACGGCAATAGAGGAAAATCCTTGGATGAATTTCCTGTAATATCCTGCTAGCCCAAGAAAACTGCGGATCTCTGATGCATTCTGAGGCACAACCCAATCTCTGACTGCTACAACTTTTGCCGGGTCTACCTCAATACCACTGCTAGAAACAATGTGGCCCAAGAACGCCACCTTCTCTAACCAGAATTCGCACTTACTTAACTTTGCGAATAGTTTATGTTTCTGCAATATCTGCAACACTGTGGTCAGATGCCTGCTGTGCTCCTCCCGATTCTTGGAGTAGACAAGAATGTCATCTATGAACACTATCACAAACTGGTCGAGGTACGGCTGAAATACGCGATTCATTAGATCCATGAAGATCGCTGGTGCATTCGTCAGACCGAACGGCATCACTAGGAACTCGTAGTGGCCATAACGAGTCCTAAAAGCTGTCTTCGAGACATCAGCATCTCTCACCCTCAACTGGTGATAACCGGAACGCAAATCTATCTTGGAGAAAATCGAAGCTCCCTGCAACTGGTCAAACAGATCCTCAATCCTCGGCAGTGGGTATTTATTCTTCACTGTAACCCTGTTCAACTCCCGGTAGTCAATGCAAAGCCTCATCGTGCCATCCTTCTTTTAACGAATAAGACTGGCGCGCCCCATGGAGAAAAGCTCGGGCGAATGAACTCCTTGTCGAGAAGTTCCTGGATCTGCTTCTTAAGCTCTGCCATCTCTGTCGGTGCTAGTCGGTATGGCGCTTTGGATATCGGAGCCGTACCTGGCATAAGCTCAATGGAAAACTCGACCTCTCTCTCTGGTGGCATACCAGAGACGTCTTCGGGAAAAACGTCTAAGAAATCTCTAACAATCGGAACATCTGGGGCTGACAGGCTGGGTTCCTCGGGGACAGATAAAAGGGTTGCTAGAAATGCCCGACACCATCTATGCATGAGCTTCCTAGCCTGAACATAAGGAATAATGCGCGGTAAGGAAAAGTACCTGTCCGGCTCAAATAAGAACTGCTCCATTCCAGGCGGTCGGACAAGAACGGATCTCCGCTGGAAGTCTATCAACACTCTGTTCCTCAATAGCCAGTCCATCCCTAGGATGATGTCAAATTCCGGCATCGGTAGCACAATCAGATCCGCATAAACAAGATTACCGTGCAGCTCAAGGTCTATATCTCGGATAACATTGGTAGCTGCCATCTCCTCGCCTGACGGCAACACTACTGAAAAGGCTGTATCTAGCCCAATGGTCTGGATCTTGAGAAAGTTTGCAAAGACCTCCGAAATAAATGAGTGAGTGGCCCCTGAATCTATCAAGGCCTTGGTAGCGGAACCAGATATAAAAATTCTCCCTGAAAGAGCGGAGCTCTAAGTTGAATCCCACTACAAGATCTAAACTTATAGACACGCAAAGGTCTAGGTTCCTCTAGCTTAATTTCCCCGAAATAAATCTGAGTAGAGCATGCAATCCTATAACAGTTCTAAGTTCAAATCTAAATCCCGATTCCCAAAATGTTGAAATTCGAAGAATAACTTAAAGTTTAAAGGTACCTGTCAACAACATAGTCTCCGGGTTGGCTTCCGCGGCATGGAGAGCAAAAACTCTGCCTTGGGTAGGCAGATTCCTCTGAGGGCACTGCAGCAACATGTGGTCTGGACTGCCACACTTAAAACACTTTCCTGAGCCAGCCATACATGCTCCAGGATGGCGACGTGAGCACCTGGGACAGACTGGGTGCTCCTGAGTCCTCGGGGCTGGGCGTCCCCGCTGCTGCTGCTGCTGCTGCTGCTGGCCTCTGTTCCTGGGCGGTCCATGAAAAGGCCTCTTATTCTACTGCTGATGCTGATGAGGAGGAGGGTGGTGCGGTGCCTGGACTGGGCGCTTGCCCTGGCGATCCCTCTCGATATCCCGCAGATCCTGCTCTGCGGCTAAGGCCTTGGAGACGACAATCTCATAAGTAGCAGGGTCAGATACCCTAACATCCCGGCGCAAGATCGGCTGTAAACCCACCAGGAAGTGCATCAGCTTGGCTTTGGCATCCTTCGCTATCAGGGGCACAAAGTGACAGCCCCTCTCGAACTTACGGATAAATTCCGCAACCGACATATCCCCCTGTCTCAGGCTCATGAACTCGGTGGTCAGCCTGGTGCGAACCTCCTCAGCAAAATACTTGGAGTAGAAAACCTCCGTAAAGCGGGTCCAAGAAAGTGTAGCCAAGGTCAGGGCTACCGAAGCTCCTTCCCACCATAAGCGGGCGTCTCCAGTGAACAAGTAGGTGGCACATCGGACTCGGTCTGCATCTCCCAGCTCCATAAAATCGAAGATAACCTCGAGGGATTTGATCCATCCCTCGGCAACCATGGGGTTAGATGTCCCAGAGAATTCCTTCGGGCGCATCTTCATGAATCGCTCATACACTGCCTCGGGCCCTGTCGGCCTGGCTGCGGCTGCGGCTACGGCTGCGGCATTGCCCCCCGCAAACTGTGCGAAGAACTGTGCCATCCCAGCTAACATCTGGGCACTCATGTCCGGTGGGGGCGGTGGAGGAGGTGGTAGGTCTCCCTCCGGTCTATGCTCCTCTCTGTCCTCTCGACGAGGCTCCACCTCTCTGTTGCGCTCTAAAATGCGTCTAGGGGGCATACTGTTCCAACATAACCCATACGTAACTAACATGCATAATTCCATAATTTATTTTAAATGAACTCTGAAATACTGAAAATCTGGAAGCATGCTGACAAAATAATTCATGCTATAACTGAAATGCTGAACAAAATGCTGAACAGAAAAAACTTACAGACCAAAGGCGTGGCTTCGTGAGCTTCTCGCGGTCAGTAGTAGTGAAACCCTATACAGAACCTGGCTCTGATACCACTTGTAACGCCCCAGATTCGACGACTGTCCTCACTGTATCAAGACGAGTCTTTCCAGCGTGCTTATGTCCTCACTCACACGCACCCTGGGAAACTTCCCAGGAGGTCACCCATCCCAAAATTGCCCCAAGTCAAGCACGCTTAACTTTGGAGTTCTTATGTGATGAGCTACCGAAAAGAAGATGCACCTTCGTGATATGAGTAGTACAAATCAAATCTTTTAAGCCCTCTTCAACTGTACAGTCCATTACATTGAACAGTCTCGGAATCCCTCTCATTCCCGTGTGGGTCGGTTCATTCATGTTCCCTTCACCTAGAAGCCTGCCAGGAGCCGCTCATTGTCCGTGCAACTACTGATGGCACCGGCGATCACCCCCCGCCCTCTTCGGCCCCGGGCCTCACATGCCCACCAGCTTCCGCTTGGTTCGTCCCCGAACCACACCGTACTAAGAGAGGTCGGCTCTGATACCAACTGTGAAGGCCCTCGAACTACTTGCTTGAAAATTTGCGGAAAAATTTAAAATTTTCTTTTTAAAAGAACTTAAATGGCCTCAATCATAAAATCACTGGTGAATCAAGTCCAATATTTCAAAATATTGCAGCGGAAGAAAATCAAAGTTTTGCCAACAACAACGATTTAAAAATATCCAACAACTGATAAAAATTGTTTGCGAAGAAAATAACAACTGCTGCTCTGAGGTCCTCGGGTGCCACTACTGCCGACCCAAGCTGGCTCACTGGTCCCCGCCCTCGGCCCTGGCCTCATCAGTACCTACAACAATCAAGTCTAGTGAGCCTAAAGACTCAGCATGCATAAATCGCAGGTAAAGAGTAAAAATCTGAATTTAAAATATGCATGAGATAAAATATCCTGTCCTGAGGCATACTGAAAATAATCTGTACTGAGCAATTATAATACGTGCATAACTGAACTGGAAGTCACTGTAAAAATATTTGCTCCTTGGAGCCTGTACTGAAATATCTGATAAAATTTTCTGTTGAGATTATGTTTTACGCCTGTGGCCACTGCACTAAGCTGAACTGATCGGTAACTGGCTACCGGGGAGGCTGAAACTGATCTGAGCTGGCCGGTCACTGGCGACCGGGTGGTACCATACTGAACTGATCGGTCACTGGCGACCGTATAAAATAACACTCCCACATAGTGAATGAACCACAAGCCATATCGCATAAATCTCAAAAATAATCATTTTCTATTTAATGCACGTAAAATAATTAACTGGCATAATGAAAATGTCCCGTAATTTTACCAACTGGATTGGATTGGATCGTTCCCAGGCTCGCTGCAACCTAACTGTGCCATGAAAAATATGCAATAGCTTAAACATGACCAACTATGCACTTTACGTTCAAAAGATGCGACTATGACGCCTAATGACTTCGCATTTAATCATGACTCCGAGCCAACCTGAACCGATACTGAACCGACGTATAGTCATGATTAAAATACGCTGAAAAATCATAAAATAATGTTCCTAAAATGGTAGGGTCGAAATCTAGGTGGAATGGAGGCCAAAACACGAAACGCTCTTTCGAGAGTCAATTTGGCACATTGCACCGTAAATTCTCGTACGACCTCAAAAATGATCCAAATGACGAACGGTCAAAAACATGACCTTCCCAACTTAGTGAGGCACTGTCCAGTCCAAGGCCATGGGCTAAAAGCCAACCAAGAACTCAAACGACGCTTCTGAACAGCAGCATACTTGCTGTCAAAAAAATACAGCAGCTGCGCACTACAAGACTTGCATTGGTTTCGAGACTATCGGCCATTAGGGGCGTGAACCACCGACCAGAGACTCTTACCAACATCCCAAGGAATGATTTGAACCATGGCTAAGGGCCCTAGGCCAGCCACAATCCGCATCACACCAAATCTTAACCGAAGGGTCCAACCGAGAGCAACGTGCATGCGTGTGTAGTGTTTATGCTATGATCGATGTCTTGCGTCGTTCCAGTGGCCATTTGATTGACCATGGCACGATCTAGACATCTAGGAGCATGATATGAACCGTGGCTAAGGGCCATAGGCCAACCAAGATCCACACCAAGCCACAAAAGAAACGAACCATATGCTGAAAAATGGAAGGGCCGAATGGGGAAAGGGGCTGTTCTTGTTGATTATTTAAAAAACCGATGAGCCATGGACCAAGCCACCAAAAGGGCGACTTAGTCACGTCTTAGACATGCTAGGGAAGTGATCCAACCATGGCTAAAGGCCCTTGGGGCAGCCAAGATCAGATCCTTCCTCCTTGACATCCAAACTGAATTTCGAATCACATTTCTGCACTTATGGGGAACTTGCTGTCATTCTGAATTTCCAGCAAGCATGGGGCTGGTTTGAATGGACCAACATGGCCCTAATGCATCCTACTACATGTATACAAGCCGCCTTGGGAGCCTGGAATCGAACCAATCACCTGAAACCACAAAACTCAGAAAAACGTGAAGCTTGTCATGAAAGGGCCGAAATTCTGCATGTGTGTTCCAAAAATATTTTGACATGTATCTCGGTTTTTGCTTGCTAAAACATGATCATGTACTGAAAAATAAATGATAATATGACTTGATTGAGGTTTGAAAGAAATCTAGACATGCCTGGTTTCGTTTCGAAAGAAAACGAAAAGAAGAGACGAGACGGCGCGGAGGAGACGGAGTGGCTTGCTTCTCTACCTTTCTTGGCTCTCGATTTTTCTCCCTTTCTCCCTAGCTGCTATCCACGTTTTTTCTACTGAAAAGGGGTCTTATTTTCGGTGGAGGTGGAGGGGGGAGTGATGGTTATGAAGGTGAGGAGAAGGATGCACAAAAATAGGATCATATCAAGACCAAGTCCACTCCCCTTTTGAATTTGAATTTTGAATTGATATCAAATGAGTTGGTGGATGCTTCTAGGAGGTGGTGGCCGAAATTTAGCTTGATTCTAGACTAGGATATGTCCATTTATTTAATTAAATTGTGCTCTCAAAAATCCTAGAATTATCCTACTAATTACATGCAAAGAATTGGTCAAAGTTGGTGAGTTGGAAAATGAATCTTCTAGCATTAAGGGTGGCCGAAAAATGCATGATAAAATAAAGGGAAATGTTGATTATCTAGTCAACTAATAATCCTTGAAAGCCTTACTAATCCTTTAAATAATTTAGTGAGCTAACCCCTTAATTTAATAACTTAAATGAGTTCATTTCTTAATCACCTCAAATAATTAAATTAAATCCTCAAACCTCCCTTTCTAACTTAAATGAACTTGGTTGCTAGCTAAATTAACTTCTGGAAATATTTCTCGAATCTTAAATTCTATCTCAAAACTCCAACTCCGGTCCGGCCTCACTGAAAATACTGAAATGCTAAAAATCAAACTACTGAACTGAAATAATGAAATAATTAACTTCAAACAAATGCATTTAAAATAATCATGCAATGAAGTCAATTAAATTTAAAAATCTAGAATTATGCATGGCTTATACGTCTACTGCTTTACGGGTTCTACATATTTTACCAAACCTAAAAACATCATTTGAAAAGTATAGCCCATACTATAACCTCTCAAAAATCACTCATAATTAAATCGTCATAAAAATATTCTTAACATTATTTAAAATCATGAATCATAACTAGTGCGGAAAACTAGCGTCGATCCTCGGGTTATGTGCACCTTCAGTCCAGCAAAGTCAACCATCAAGACCTCCATTATCATAATTAACATAATCATCTGCATCAATCACACCTAGTGAGTCTAAAGACTCAACACACCAAAATCTTGATAACAAGTAATACATATACAGATCACATGCAACAGTGAAAAATATGTGTACTTAAAATATCGTTTTCATGAAGAAACATAAATTTAAACATAACCATTTTCATAAACATTTTCATGATGCATAAATTTTAAACAAACACATTTTCATAATGATGCAAAAACTTTAAAAACATTTACATGATCTTTTTTCATAAACATATTCATGTCATCCTCGATATATTCGTATTCATATTATCATCAACATATACGTATTCTTTTTTCCTTTCATTGAATTCAGATCGTTAATTGTGACTTTCGTGTTTGTCTACGTCTACGTCTACGTGTTGGGCGATGGATCCATCTACATGTAACCACATTACTGGGCGGCAGGGACACCAGCAACACTCTCACTGATCAACTGGGCATTGGCCTTACGTATTAACATATCATCGTATACATCTACATATCTTTATCCAAGGAAACACAATCGTCGGCTTCCACTGGAACCATAACCCTCACGATATTTCCAACATATCATCGTATTAGTCACAATTACTTCACTTCCTTCAACATTTCATATTATCACCACTTTATAAAATTTAAACATGCATGTAACGTTTTTATTTTAAACCAAGCATGCAACATTTCTTTTAAATGTCCATAATTAAACCATAAAATCCATAAACGTTTTAAAAATAACATTTTAACATATACATATCCATGAACAATTAAAATAACATTTGAACATATAAAAATTCATAAACTGAAAGGATCGGTTAGAAGCATGAAAAGTGTTTAGAAGGGGGGGTTGAATAAACATTTCACGAATTTTATATTTTCTTCGAAGATTTGGATTCAGTTCGGTTACAAACTGACTCTAGGTATCACGTCGGTCAATGACAATCAGTCAAACTGAAGAAAACAGTTGCGGAATATGAACTGACTGAAAGATAGAATATCTAACTGAAATATAATAACTGAAGTAAAGAACACAATTGTTTCTAGATGTTCGGAGACTTGAATAACTCCTACGTCACCCCTTCTATCACGAAGATAGGATATCCACTAAAAGACTTTGATCAAATACAAGACATGTACTGACCCACTTCAGTTTAGACTTAACACTGCCAAAATTGAAACTCTTAGTTACAAACGCTTTTACAGTCCTTGACAGAACTTAGCACAACTTAAAAGAATTAGCAGATATTACAAAGTGCTATTAAGCTCAAATGTATAGCCTGAATGCTACTGATATAACAAGTAAGCGAGAGCTTTCGATATTTGAATGCAAGTAAAGAATTTTGCAGCGTAACAGCAAGCTTCAAAGAGATTGGAATTTCGTTGTAGGTTCATTTTATTTTCAGATGCTCTCTTCAACTATTTATAAGCTTCCATTTCAACGGTAACATTAACTGCTGTTTGAATATTATATCCGTTGATATGCCACGTCGTTATTCTTCTTGCAACCGTACTCTGTGATCTCTGAAATGCGGCGTCCCACTAATAGTTGCAGACTGTAGTGGTACTATTTGTCGGTTGTTAATGACGTGTTCAATTGAATTAATCAGCTGTTGGGCAATAAACTGGTGAGGAGAATAACTGAGTTGCGTTTCAGTTGCGTAGATCAGTTTATTATATTCAGTTGGTTCACATAATCAGTTGGCAATTTGTCAAACGCCGTAATTTTTATTCCAACAATTTCCCCCTTTAAGGTGTTTGACAAAACTAAGCACAAAATAACTGAACAATTGAACTCATAGTAGATAACATAAAAGTTTTGATATAGAATTGCGTAACTGACAATGACTCAAAGACTGCTCTTCTTTTGTGGATCTAGAAGCTCTTTAATCTCTTCCCCCTTTTTGTCAACTAAACCCATCTGAAGAGATAATTTCCGAACATCGATTGATAAGAGATTGACAGAAGAGGATATGTTAGAGACGACAGAGAGCATTGTGGTTTGCAACGAGTCTATTTTGCTTGTTACAAGCGTCTCCAGATTTTCAACGCATTTGCTGATAACGTCTTGAGTGATGGAGAGACTCTGAGCCAAACCTTTGTTCTTTTGAATCGCGTTCACTGACTGAGAAAGAGAGGTTAAGGCTTCTTGAATTGCTTTCAGTTTCTCTGAGTTGAATGCTTCAGAATGTTCTAGCTTCAGAGAATGTGCTAGTTGAGTATACTGAATTTTGTACAAATCATTAATCACTCTCTGTATATTATGCTGAATGTCCTGAATCTCTTCAAGAGCAAACTCAAGATCCTTGGCAGAGTGAGGATTTGGCTGATCCGACGCTCCAGTTTCCTGAGAGAGTCGATCAAAAACCACCATGGTTCTTTCAGATATCATTGTTGCAGCAATAGTTGATGCTGGAACATCTGTTTCAGTTACTTCCGCTTGGACCAGAGGAGGTGAAGACTGAAGTTGATTAGCATTTGAGCTTTCCTGCTGAATGTGACAGTTTACAGGGTCTTCAACTAGAGGGTCATGAACTGATGCTTCTGCCTGATGATCACCTGAAATACGAGCTGACACAACAGTTGGAGGATTTTCAGAAGTAGTCAATAGATCCTCCAGATTCTCAGTAATGTGGTGATCTGGTGATTAAACAAACATCATAGCTTGATCATTTGGTTCAGAAATGACAGCTTGAACTGGCTCGTCAGTTAAGATGGGATTCTCTTCAACTGCTTGATCAGCGGAGTGATCAACTGACAAGGGCTCATTGGTGGAAGTTTCTAGAACCACTGATTGAATAATTTCATCAATATGAGCTAGTGTCAATTCAGCTTCTGAATACATCTTGGGATCATCAATAGGAGGTGATGACAAGAGTGAAGGTGGAGCAATTGAAGATGAGGAGACATCTGCTTTCTGAGAAAGGGTAGCAGTAGTGTCCTTATCATGCTCTCCAACAGATTGTTCAGCTAGATCTTCAGTCACAATTTCTTGAGAAAATTCTGGGATGATCAGTTCTTGATCCATTTCCCACTGTTTAATTTCTGCTTGTAGTCCAATTAAATCTGCTTCTAGTTGAGCATAGACTGCTTTATCATTGAAAGTAGTTGGACTTGTGGGATTTAAATTTTGCCGAAACTCAGTAACAATCTGCTTCAGCTTCTTTTCTCTTGAAAGATCAAAGAAATACCTCTTCCTCTGCAAAGCTTGATAAATTGAAGAAGCTTTGACCATCTTCAGCACTACTCTTTCTAGAGCAATAAATCTTTTCAGCTTAGACTTTTTGTTGAGGTCCTTGGCAAAAACCCAAACTCTGAAATTTACCCATTCTTCAAAAACTTGGAGCTTCTCTTCAGCAAATTTATTGACCTCTTTCCAAATTAGATCAATGTGAGTTTGAATGGCATTCGAAGGTCTGGGCTCTTCTTGTATTTTACCTTTGCCCTTGGAGTCAGTCAAAATATGAAGAATGGTTAACCCAGACGTAGTTGCATCAATCTTTTCTCTGAGCACAACCCCTGTTGGTCTGGCAAATGGTAAAGGGGAGTAAGGAGAAATACTAATAAGTGGAGCTTTTACTCCAGCAAGCCTGGTTTTATCACTAGATGTAGTGATTATACTCTTTGGAGGAATGGTGAACAAGGGTAACTGATCCTTAGTTGAGGACTCAGTTGGAATTGCCTTCAATGGAATAGCCTGGATTGGCTTTTGAGCTCCTGATTTCATCACCTTATCAGTTGGTATGACTTCAACTGTAGCAGTAGGTTTGGTTTTCAGTGTCCGTGGATTCTTGGCAATTGGAGGAGACGGGGTCTTCTCTACATTAGAATCACTGATAAGCAGTTTGCGCTTTGAAGTCTTCTTCTGTGGTAGAGTCTTAGCAATCTTAACCGATTTGGGAGCAGCCTGCTGCGCCCCAATCTCTGTTTTGATCTTAACAAATTTTTCAGGAGAGATGTCCAACTTAGTTTTTGGTGGCAAAATATTCTTGGCATTGAACACCTTGAATTTAGATAATCTCTCGGAATCATCAGTTACTAACCCTTTGACTTTCATCAAATAGCTCAGCTGTATTGCAAAACCTTTTGACTGCTTGGTGGAAGAGAACATATTCTTCAAGATGTTGAAAAGGAGGTGCTTCTAGTTGAGTCTTTGTCCAGCCATGATGACAGTAATGGCTTGAAATTTCTTCAAAGTTAAAGCAGCAAAGGATCCTGCCTTTGCCAATAGCTTATTGGCTACAATGTCGGCCAGTAACTGAACCTCATGCTTCAGCTCCTTCTTTGGATCGAAAACTTTGATTTTCCGTTCATCAGCAGAAAGTAAGGTTTGCGTCTCTTCGACATCAGATGCTTTGACATCAGCAAGTTGTGCTAACCCATCCGAAGGCAGCAAAAATAATTCTCCAAGAAAATCTTCAGAGATGGTCAACAGGTGATTGTTGACAGTAGAGATGATGTTTCCATCAGAGTTGATAAATCCATTTGAGTAGAAATCTTGAAGTTCCTTTGGATAGATTTCTTGAGAGAATTGCCCTAAGAAAGTTTTCAACCCTGCTGATTCAAGCTTCAGAAAAACATTCTTCACATCAACTTCTCCGATTGATAGGGCTGACTCAAAATTGATAGCCATAGTGTTCAATAAGTGTGCAGGAATTTGATTTGCCATTTCCGAGATTTAGAAAACCTGAAATTTCACAAGACACAAGCTCGGAGTGTATGAGTTTTCTCTTGAAAGGTGATGTACGCGTAAGAAGAAACTGAAGTTAAGCGGGGAAAGGTACTTATGTACGTGACTATTCAAATTCTGGACACGTGTTAGTCCATTGAAAATTTTGAATGAAAACATGTGTACGTGTGCTGTAAGCGTGTGTACAAATTAAACGGTTAATATGCGTCCATGTTTTAAGATAAAATTCATCATGAGATAGCAGACAGTCACGTCACTTGATTTGGAATATCATATGGTTAATTAGATAGCTTATATGAGAAGAGTAGTGAAATACCCAACTGAACGATCAGTTGTAAGACCGAATCCTTTCAGTTGAGAGTTGACTAACATTTGTCTTCTCACTAACCTCTTAAAACCAATATTTCCCCTTAATAGATGCATATAAAAAATTATAAGCAAGATTACTGATAAAGATTAACTGAAAAAAAATTAAGATAAATCAATTAATCCAAGTATATTGCGAAAATGAGAAAACTTAGTCTCAGCCAATGGTTTGGTGAAGATATCAGCTGCTTGCTGATCAGTTGAAACATATTCCAGTCTGATGTCCTTCTTCAAGGCATGATCTCTGATGAAGTGATGCCTGACATCTATGCGCTTGGTCCTGGAGTGAAGAACTGAATTGTAGGTAATAGCAATCGTGCTTGTATTGTCACAAAATATGGGTGATTCTTTTTCGTCAATTCCATAATCTCTCAGTTGTTGCTGAACCCAGAGCAGTTGAGCACAGCAGCTTCCAGCAGCAAGGTATTCTGCCTCAGTTGTGGAATTTGCTATGGATGTTTGCTTCTTGCTGAACCAAGAGATCAGTCTGTCTCCTAGAAAATGACATGATCCACTTGTACTTTTACGATCAAGCTTACATCCTCTGTAAAGCGTCGTCTCAACTGATATTCCCCCTTGATCTGTGTCCAGTTTTACTGATGAACTCATGGGAGTATTTGCAGCTGAACACGATTCCATGCCAAACTTCTTCAATAATTCCTTTGTGTATTTAGTTTGACTAATGAAAGTACCCGACTCCAGTTGCTTCACTTGTAATCCAAGAAAGAATGTCAGTTCACCCATCATGCTCATTTCAAATTTCTTCTGCATCAATTTAGCAAATTTCTCGCATAATTTGGGGTTAGTTGACCCAAAAATGATGTCATCAACATAAATTTGAACGAGTAGAATATGATCATTCTTGGAGAATTTGAACAAAGTCTTGTCAACTGGTCCAGCAGAAAAATCGTGATCAGTTAGAAATTTTGAAAGAGTGTCATACCAAGCTCTTGGAGCTTGCTTAAGACCATATAAGGCTTTGTTCAAATGGTAGACATGATCAGAAAGGTGATGATTGATAAAACCTGGAGGTTGTTCAACGTAGACTTCTTCCTGCAACTGGCCATTCAGAAATGCACTCTTTACGTCCATCTGGTAGACTTTAAAGTTTTTGAATGCAGCATAGGCAAGGAATATTCTGATTGCCTCCAGTCTTGCAACTGGTGCATATGTCTCATCGTAGTCAATTCCTTCTTCTTGCCTATAACCTTGTGCTACTAGCCTTGCTTTGTTGCGCACAACTGAACCATCTTCGTTCAGTTTGTTCCTGAAAACCTATTTTGTACCTATAACAATTTTTGAAACTGGTCTTGGAACTAGGTTATAAACTGATTTAGCTCTTCTTGCATTGCATTTATCCAGTTTGGATCAGCAAGAGCTTCTTCAGCTTTCTTTGGTTTCAGTTGTGATACAAAAGCTGAGTGAATGAATAGATTGAGCATCTGATTTCTTGTTCTCACTGGATCAGATGGATTACCTATCACCAATTCAGGAGGATGTGATTTCTTCCATCTGAGTTCAGCGTTTATTGCTTCTAAGTCAGCAACTGCTTCTGTGGGCAAGTGAATGTTTTCAGTTTCAGTTGGAGCGGTTTCAGTTGGTAACTGAATATCATTTGTTTGCTCTATCAACTGATCGTTAGGAACAGCTTCTGGTTCAGCTGGTTGATCTAATACTTCTGGTTCAGGTGTTTGGAGGTTGTTTTTATTGATATGATTGTCTTCTTCATCATCATCCTCCAAACTGATTTCTGTAAATCTATCAACTAGCTCAACTGTATCAGTTGGCTTATCAGTTAGTACAGTTTCTTCAAAAACAACATGGATAGATTCTTCAACATTCAAAGAGTTTTTATTAAAAACTTTATAAGCTTTGCTCACCGAAGAATATCCAAGAGATATTCCCTCTGCAGATTTAGAATCAAAAGTTTTTAAATAATTTTTGCCATTGTCAAGAATGAAGCATCTGCAGCCGAATATTTTGAAATATGAAACCACACTTTTTCTTCCATGCCAAATCTCATAAGGTGTTTTATTATGATTCTTATTAATCATTGATCTGTTCTGAGTATAACACGCAGTGTTTACCGCCTCTGCCCAAAATCTTTGAGAAATACCCGAATCAGCAAGCATTGTTCTAGCAGCTTCTTTAAGGGTCCGATTTCTCCTCTCAGCTACACCATTTTGCTGAGGAGTTCTAGCTGCTGAGAGCTCATGCTTAATTCCAGTATTTTATAAAAAATTTGAAAGAATTTGATTGATGAATTCAGTTCCTCGATCGGATCTGATTCTATCAATACCAACTGATTTTTCATTTAATAATCTTTTGAAAAGCTTGATCAGTTGTGCAGCAGTTTGGTCTTTTGTCTTTAGAAAAATAATCCAAGTAAATCTTGAAAAATCATCTACAACCACCAAGGTGTATTTCATTCCCCCTAACCGGTATTGGACCAAATATATCCATGTGCAACAGCTCTAAGCATCGGGAGGAGGATTTACGGCCCTTGTTTTTCAAAGAAGATTTTACTTGTTTACCAAACTGACATGCTGGACAAATTTTGTCTTTGATAAAATCCATTTTGGGCAAACCAGTGACAAGATCGTGGTTACTCAGATATGCAATAGATTTGAAATTCAGGTGGTTTAATCTCTTATGCCACAACCAGTTTTGAGAAAATTTTGAAGCAACTAAACATACTGGTGCATAAGGTTGATCATTCCAACTAACTTTGTATGTATTTCCACACCGTTTGCCAGTTAGGATGATCTCATTATTTGAGCATTTGACTGAACAAGAAAGTTTGTTAAACTGAACTGAGAATCCATTATCGCATAATTGACTGATGCTAATCAGATTATACTTGAGATTCTCAACTAATAAAACATCATTAATGATAAAGTTACCATGGATAAGCTTACCCTTACCCATAGTTTTACCTTTGGAATTATCTCCAAAATTGATGTTTGGTCCAGTGTAATTAACTAGTTGAGATAACAAGTTTGACTCTCCTGTCATGTGTCGTGAGCATTCACTATCCAAATACCATATTGATTCAATGCTTGTACCTGTTACCTACAATCACACAAGAGATAAGATTCTGGTACCCTTTTCTATTTGGGTCCAAAATTAATTAGTCCTTTAGGAATCCAGACTTGGATCAGTCTAACTTACCGTCCAGTTGCTGTTTTCCAGATGGTCTTTCCCGATCTGTGTGTGCTTGGTGTATAGTGTGCAGAAGATACAACATGTGATTTGTCCTTTTTCAACTGATTGTTCAGCCGGTATCTTTTCTGAACTGGCTTCCTGTTATAGTAATTGGAGTAGCCATTTGAATAATTTTTGCTAAAGCTTTTTGGTGGCTGACTGCGTGAATCAGTTACCACTTTTGGGCTATAACCAATACCACATCTTTTGCCCTTGTTCATACTTTCAGTTGGCTGTTCAACCAGTTTACTTGGCTCCGGTTGTTCTTGTACCATAACTGATTTGACAAAGTGAATGTATTTCCATTTATTCATATACAGTTTTGGTCGAGTATCTTGGGAGACATTTCATCTTGGTTACTGAACCCTAAACCAGTTTTATCAGTAACTGATTTATGTGAGTTCTGTATATCAGGCAATGCAACAGATGATTTGTTCCAAGCCTGAATAAGCTCAGTTTGCTTTGATTTCTCAAGCATTAACTTTTGAATCATTAATTGATCCTTGCTTCTTTCAGTATTGAGTTCAGCAATCTCCTTTTTCAGACTCAACATATCAACTGATTCATACGTTTTAGTCTTATTGTCTATAGAATCAGTTTGCTTTGCTCTAGCCTTTTCAAATGAAAGGCAAGCTTATGATACTCACTAACCATATCATGCAGAGTTGAAATAAGTTCTTCTCTGGTAAAATCAGTTGAGCTAAAATCAAATACCTGTTGACTGTTGGACTCCAGTTCTGTATCACCAGCCTTCAAACATTTCACTTCCTCTTCATTGTCACTAGAACTGCATGATGTTTCTGGTTCTGACCCCTCGCTGTCAGTTTCTGCCCATTTTGATTTGCTCTCTTCAGCCAAGAGCACTTCATGCTTCTTCCTAGAGAACTTCTTATCATCCTTGGATCTCTTTTTGTGCTCATATGGTTTCTTTCTTCTTTCAGTTGAGCCTGGATTGTCTTTCTTTGGTTTGGTACAGTCAGCAATGAAGTGACCTGGTTATCCACAGTTATAGCAAGCGTTTGATTCTTCCTTGGAATTGCTTCTTTGATATTTATTCTGAAAATTTCCTTGATTTTTCCTCATAAATTTTCCGAATTTTTTGATGAACAATGACATGGCATCATTTCTTAGTTGATCAGCAGCTTTTTCAATTGAACCAGTTGGTTCTGTTCTAACAGCAGCTAAGACAGTCGTGGCTGCTGGAGTAGAAGATTCTCCTTCTCGAGTTTGCAGCTCAAACTCGTAAACTTTCAAATCAGCAAATAGATCATGAAGCTCAACTTTGTTCAGATCCTTGGATTCCCTCATTGCCATGGTCTTCACGTCCCATTCCTTGGGAAGACCTCTGATTACCTTCAATGCAACTTCTTTGTTTGTGTACACTTTTCCAAGTGCATTTAATTCATTGATGATGCAGCTGGTTCTTTCATCATATTCATGCATCGTTTCACCAACTCTCATTTTGATATTGTCAAACTTCTGAACAGCAACAGAAAGTTTGTTTTCTTTGGTTTGTTCGTTCCCTTCGCAAAGCTGGATCAGCTTCTCCAAAATTTCTTTGGATGTCTTGCACATTTTGATTTTGCTGAAGGTTACTTTATCCAGCGTCTTGTATAGTATGTCCATTGCCACATTATCCAAATTGGTTTTTCTTTTATCCTCTGTCGTCCATTCTACTCTGGGTTTTTCTATACGATGAGGTGCCCCATCAGTAATGGCAACAGCTGTGTTGGCTTTCAAAATCTTCATGGGTCCATAAGTTATAACGTACCACATATCATCATCTTGTGCAGCTAAGTGAAGCCTGCATTCTTATTTTCCAGTCATCAAAATCCTCTCTGGAAAACATAGGAATCTTGTTAAAAGGAGACATACTGAACAGTTTGAGTAAGATATTCTGAGACGAAATACAACTGCTCTGATACCACTTGAAAGGATCGGTTAGAAGGATGAAAAGTGTTTAGAAGGGGGGGTTGAATAAACACTTCACGAATTTTATATTCTCTTCGAAGATTTGGATTCAGTTCGGTTACAAACTGAATCTAGGTATCACGTCGGTCAATGACAATCAGTTAAACTGAAGAAAAAAGTTGCGGAATATGAACTGACTGAAAGATAGAATATCTAACTGAAATATAATAACTGAAGGAAAGAACACAATTGTTTCTGGAATGTTCGGAGACTTGAATAACTCCTACGTCACCCCTTCTATCACGAAGATAGGTTATCCACTAAAAGACTTTGATCAAATACAAGACATGTACTGACCCACTTCAGTTTGGACTTAACACTGCCAAAACTGAAACTCTTAGTTACAAATGCTTTTACAGTCCTTGACAGAACTTAGCACAACTTAAAAGAATTAGCAGATATTACAAAGTGCTATTAAGCTCAAATGTATAGCCTGAATGCTACTGATATAACAAGTAAGCGAGAGCTTTCGATATTTGAATGCAAGTAAAGAATTTTGCAGCGTAACAGCAAGCTTCAAAGAGATTGGAATTTCGTTGTAGGTTCATTTTATTTTCAGCTGCTCTCTTCAACTATTTATAAGCTTCCATTTCAACGGTAACATTAACTGCTATTTGAATATTATATCCGTTGATATGCCACGTCGTTATTCTTCTGACAACTGTACTATGTCACCTCTGAAATGCGGCGTCCCACTAATAGTTGCAGACTGTAGTGGTACTATCTGTCGGTTGTTAATGACGTGTTCAGCTGAATTAATCAGCTGCTGGGCAATAAACTGGTGAGGAGAATAATTGAGTTGCGTTTCAGTTGCGTAGATCAGTTTATTATATTCAGTTGGTTCGCATAATCAGTTGGCAATTTTTCAAACGCCGTAATTTTGATTCCAACATAAACATTCCAAATAATCATATTAGCATATAAAACAGCATTCAGGACACTGCCATGACGTTTACTAATTTCTAGGTGTAAAATGATCGTTTTATACCCCTAGACGTAAAATTTCACGTTTTTGACTTTTTCTTAATTTCATTGACTCTAACATATCCTAAATAATTATTTAAGCAACATTAATTTTCTCATATTTTTATTTAGGTTAAATCGAGGACTTTTGCTTTAATCTTTAAATAAGACGTATTAATGCGTTTTAATCACGAATTAAACTAAAACTGAATATAAAATTTTCAAATTAAAAACTTAGACTTATAATAATTATTTAAGCTTAAACACAAGTTTTCATAATTTTATGAAGCTTAAAACTAGGTGTTTCAATTAATTCGTTGATTAGCATTTCGTGCGGCGATTAAATCCCGGAAAAATCCAAAACTCGTTATTTTGATCCCAACTTTAAACAAAACATTTTTAGTATTTATTCTACCCTTCCAAGTCATGAGCCACCCCCATGGACCCATGGATTCATTTTTAGCCTTTTAATTTTCGAAATAGACACCTTATCGAACACACCGAGTCATCTCCCAATTTACTCGAGTCACGCCCGAGTCACCTTGAGCCAAAACCTAGCCAACCCATCTAGGGACCCTACTTACCCAGCCCAAGCCCTGGAACAGACCCCTGGACCCTCGAATAACCCCCTGAACTCGACCTCAAGTGCATGAGTGTGTGCGCTTGTAGTGTCCTTGCTGCATTGGGACTCCTAGCCACCTAGGACTCCACCAGCCCTTAACCACCGAGCCCCACCTGACCCTAGACATCCCTGGACCATGCCCAGACTCGACCCAGACCAGCCCTAGCCTCGAGCCCACGCACAAGCCTCCTGGATCAGAAGCACAGCATGCGTGCACAAGGCCCCACTCACGCTCTCATATTCATGCTCGCCCCTGCCTGAACAAAACCATCCCAGCCCTTGTCTCGACCGTGGACCACCTTCTCTAGACTCTAAAGGACCTAGCTTAACCCAGCCCACAGCTCTTAGCCGCACAACCTCCTCCCTGCACCAGCTGATCATCTGCGCTCCATCTTGCTGTAACTCTCGGGTGGAGTCCTAGCTTGCTAGGACTCCTCCCCAGCCTCTTACCTTGAGTCTTAGCATGGCTAAGACTCTTTCCTTGACTCAACCACGTCCCTAGCCAAGCCCTGGTCCCAACCAAAGCCAAGCCAAGCCACCAAACCTTTCAAACCAAGGCCCTACACTCAACATGACACCCGATGGTTTCCAGCTTTGTGTTTCTTGTATTGTGCAGTGTTATCGTTGCTTCTAATGACTCTAAAAGTTGGGTAAAACTTGTCCCATAACATCCTAATACATGGCAGCCCCTTCTTAACATAATAAACATGTTTTTGAATCAATTAACAAGCTTTCAAATTCATGATGAAGCACAAAAACGAAAATAAGAAAAGTGCATCTTGTTTTTCCATGCAATACATATTTAAACAACTACTATGGTGTGATGGATGAGTAGAAAGGAGAATATGGCGTGCCTTTGCATATTTAACGCACGAATAAACGTCGACGAATCGAAGAACGTTGACGACGAGACCTTGGCTTGAAATCCTAAGCAAAACTTGATGCTTTTCCTTGAAGGATATGTGTGTGCCGTGTGATAACAAGAGTTTTGGTGTGCCAAAAATCTGAAGTGGCGTGTGAAAGGGTGGAGTTTGGGGTGGCTTTAACATATTAAATAGTTAATTATCTCCTTAATTAAGCTTAGGTCCATTAAGCATAAGTTTAGGCCCATTAGTCTTAATTAGGATTTAATTAAAAGATTAAAATAGTTTTAGTGAAAATAAGTTTGTGAATTTATTAGCCGGATTGCCAAAAAGTTCGTATTTTTGTTGAAAAACTAACACCGATAAAATTTACGTCCCGGCGTATAAAATCACCTCAAAACCCCTTATTTTCAAAAATATGAAAAAGCATCACCCATATTTTAAATAATTAAAAATAATTATTTAATAAAAACATTTTCTATTTTTCAGCCATCGGTCTCCGTTCCTCGATCGCATCTCGAATAATCCTTAAAAATACATTTTAATGCAATCATGTAGAAAAATATATTTAAAAATACAAATATGCACCACATAATTACTTTATGCAATTAAAAAAATTAATTAAAATACACAAAAAATTTAATAATTGCATGCATGTGGTTCGCGTGGACCTTTAAATTTTCGAGGCGTTACATTTCCGGTGGTCAAAAACGGCCTTCCAAAGATAAGTGGAGTCTCCTAGTCTTCCTCCATATCTAAAATGACAAATTCAGCAGGAAATATGAATTTGTTTACCTTTACCAGCACATCCTCTACCATCCCTCGTGGATATGTAAGTGATTTGTCCTCCAGCTGCAAACTAATAGTGCTAGGCTTCACCTCGCTCCAAGGTCCTGTAAATAGAAAAAGACATTAAATTAATACTGGCACCTAAATCACATAAAGCCCTATTTACTCTAGAACCACCAATAACACAAGGAATAATAAAACTCTCTGGATCTTTGAGTTTTTGTGGTAGTTTCCTTTGGAGTATGGCACTGCACTCTTCGGTTAGCTTCACTGTCTCAAATTCTTGAAGTTTCCTCTTCTTGGACATCACATCCTTGATAAACTTAGCGTAATTGGTCATTTGCTCCAATGCATCGGCAAATGGGATGTTAATGTGTATTTTCTTGAAGATTTCCAGGAACTTCGCAAATTGATCGTCTAACCCTTTCTTCTTGAACCTCTGTGGATATAGAAGATTCACCTTCGGTAAAGGATGTTGTCCAATTACTTTCTTGGTTTCCTCTACTTTCTCTTTTCCAACACTTACACCCTTATCATCATCTTCCTCAACAAGAATATCTACATTCTCTTCAGTATGCTCTGGGATTCCAATTTCCTTGCCATTCCTCAGTGTTCCGGCTTTGCATTGCTCCCTAGGATTCACCTCTGTATTGCTTGGGAATTATCCTCTATTCTGATCTTTCAAAGCATTGACTAGTTGCCCAATCTGTGTTTCCAAAAATTTCATCGTGGCACCCATATTCCCCATGTGTATTTCCATGCTATCAAGATGAGACTCAGTTCTAGCCATTCTTTTCCCAGACCCAGTCAAAAGCGTCCCAACTAGATCCTCAAAAGACGGCTTTCCTTCACCCTTCTATGTATTGAACCCCGGTGGAGGATTCAACACGTTCTTGTTGTTCGCATAAGAGAATTCTCGTGATTTCTCAAAACTGGATGATAAGTATTAGAGGGAGGATTACCTCGATATCCTCCAAAGCCACGATTGTTGTTGATGTACTGAGCTTCCTCCACAACAGGCTCTTCTTCGGCAGTCACCAGTGCTACATCAGACGTAGATTGGCCTGCCTTGTTCATCGCTGCAATCTGTGTGGTCAACGTCAAAACCTGTGCAGTAATTGATGTGATCGGGTCTACGACATACACTCCAGCAGGTTCTTTGATCCAGATCTATCACTAGGCCACTGGTAACTGTTAATGGTCATCTGTTCAAGCAATTCATAAGCCTCATCAGATGTTTTGGAGAAAATAGTACCTCCGGCGGCTGCATCCACATTCCCTCTAGTTGGCCCATCCAAACCATTGTAAAATAACTCAACCTGCACCCAATCTGCATATCCATGATTCGGACACCTCCTGAGTAATTCTTTGTATCTCTCCCAAGCCACATATAACACCTCGAATTCCTTCTGCCTGAAGTTGGTGATATCTATTTTCAGCTGAGCAAACTTGGCAGAAGGAAAATAATTTGATAGAAACTTCGTAACCAAATCTGCCCATGTAGTAATACTTCCCAGAGGTAGAGATTGGAGCCAAATTGACTAACATATCATTAAATCGCATTATGTTTATTAACCAAAATCTCACAATTTTTCTATTCCCTTTTTCAAGTGATAAATAGAACTGTATTATCTATTATTAATTTTAGTATATTTATTCAAAATCACATAACAAATAATATATGCAAAAAAGGTTCTTTTTGTGGATTCACCAGAGTTATATGTCTTTTGCATGTTATAAACATCTGATGATGTGATTTCCCCAGTCCTAATTTCAATCCCCTCTCTCGAGTGCTAGATCTTAATTTTTTAATCAGTCGAATTATGGCCAGTAATCCAAAAGCATTAAAGACAAAAAATCACACATAAACACGATGAATTAATTCAATGAACATTCAAAACTCCAATAACGTAGGTTCGACCAAGTCACTGGACTTTTGGCTATATATTGATATACTGAGGAAAAGACCGACTCCTATTGCAGATCTTCGATATAGACAGCCAAAGTCTGGGACTAAGAACGTACCACCATCTAGCTGGGGTAAAATAGATGGGAGAACGTTGCGTTCTTATTCAGATCGGGATCCCTAGATTAGAAATGAGTCGAGTCTGAGATGATGAGTCTAGAGCTTGAGTTACCGTTTTATATCGATTCATGTTCTTTCAGATTTGATACATGTTATGGATATCTGTTTTATGCTTTTATATATGTTTTATATGATTGCATGTTTACATTATTTATACTGGGATGTATTTCTCACCGGAGTTATCCGGCTGTTGTCTTGTTTGTATGTGTGCATGACAACAGGTGGGACAGGATCAGGGTCACGAAAAGAATGAGAGATTCAAGATTAGCGTGGAGATCCGGACTTAAAGTAGAGTGATTTTCAGTACTTGATGTAGTCGCTGAACTCTAGTTGCGATAAACATATGTTGTACATGATCTGTACTTTATGTTGATATTTATATCAGAGTGATTACTTTAGTTTCCGCAATTGTATTTTAAAAAAAAAATTAGACCCAAATTAATTAAATGATCCTAATAATGATTAAGAAGATGGATTAGGTTCGGGTCCCCATAGCAGGTGGTATCAGAGCAGTAGGTACCTTAGACTGAGATAGAAGCTAGTGAGCGGGGTAGAATGAGTTTTCTTTCCTTGCTTTTGATTGCTAGCATAACTTACTGCTTTGAAATGCATGTTTACATGTTTATCTGATTTGATTTGGTAACGTGTATTATTGAGAATGAATCAGAACCGATTCTCGATCAGCAGTAAGATGATCATAGGAGGACTGAAACAGGTTTGTTGTATTTGGTTACTAATCCTTTTGGTAATCAGATATGCCTCCTCGAAGAGTACCTGAACAGGGTAGTACATCTGCAAATCCGATGGATGTGACAGCAACTCCGATGGAAACACTGTTGAAAAGGTTTCAGTCGTTTAAACCGCCAACCTTGAAGGGAACAGAGACTTCTGTTGACTGTGAGTGTTGGTTAGATGATATTGAATGTTGTTTGATTCGTTGGATTACACAGATGAGCGACGAGTTCGACTGATTGGGCACCAGTTGCATGATGTTGCAAAGAACTGGTGGATTATGACAAAGAGAGCATTGGAGTATCGAGGTACGACTATTACCTGGAACGTTTTTAAAGCTGAGTTTTATCAGAGATTTTTCCCAGTGTCGTACAGGAAAGACAAGGGGGCAGAGTTTTCCAATCTGAGGCAGGGTCAGTTGAACATTGAGGAGTATGTGACCAAGTTCTCTACCTTGTTGAGATTTGCTCCACATGTTGCTGAAAGTGAGAAAGCTATTGCTGATAAGTTCATCAATGGTTTGAACCCCAGAGATTTTTACATTGGTGAACACAGGGCGACCGAATAACTTTACTGACGCCCTGAACAGAGCCAAAGGAGCAGAAGCTGATCTGATGAGACAGAAAGAAGCTTCGTTTGTTCCTCCAGCACCGAGACCACAGCAAACTCCTCCCAGATTCGAGGGTGGCAACAGCAGTAGTGGAAAGAAAGATTTCTTGAAAGCCCGAGGAAAGCAGTTCAAGAAATCAGGGACCAGTTCTTCTAGCTCCGGTGGTTCTCGACAGAGCCAGAGCTATACGGGAGTGTATTGTAGGAATTGCGGAGGGAGACACCTGACTGAGCAATTCCAGGGAGTGACTGATAGTTGCAACATCTGCAGACAGCAGGGACACTTTGCTAGAGTGTGTCCACAGAGAAGTTCCCAGAGATCTCAGGGAGCGGAGTCATCTGGATCAGTGGCTCAGACAGGTAGACGATCGTCAGCTGTTCATTCCTTTCAGCCACCACCGGCTACTCCGTCACAGCAGAGGCCAGGAGGTAGCCAGAGTTAGCCAGCCTCCTAGACAGCAGACCAAAGTATTTGCTCTGACAGGGGAGCAGGCTCAGGAAGCACCAGATGATGTTGTTGCAGGTAACTGTTCTTTATGTGGTTATCCTGCTTATATATTGATAGATACCAGTGCTTCTCATACATTTATTTCTGAGAGATTTGCATTGAGTCATGCATTGCCTATTGAGTCGTTATCATCTGTAGTGTCTGTCTCTTCTCCGTTGGGGACAGGTTTGATTTCAGTGAATTCTGTTAAACATTGTTTACTACAGTATGACGGGCATGAGATTGAGTTAGATTGCATCGTACTTGGGTTGTCTGATTTTGACTGTATTATCGGTATTGATATGCTGACCAAGTACAGAGCGACTGTTGATTATTTCCACAAGATTGTGAGATTCAGACCAGATATGACTGATGAGTGGAAATTCTACGGTAAGGGTTCTAGATCCAGAATTCCTTTGATATCTGTACTATCTATGACTCGATTGTTACAGAAAGGAGCAGAGGGATTCCTTATCTATTCAATTGATTTACTGAAATCGAGTCCATCATTGGCTGATTTGCCAGTGGTATGCGAGTTTGCTGATGTCTTCCGAGATGAGATTCGGGTTTGCCTCCGATTCGAGAGATAGACTTCAGTATTGAAGATGCCAGGTACAGTTCGATTTCGAGGGCTCCATATAGAATGGCACCGATTGAGTTGAAAGAATTGAAAGATCAGTTGGAAGATTTACTGGCCAAGGGATACATCAGATCCAGCGTGTCTCCTTGTGGTGCTCCTGTATTGTTTGAGAGGAAGAAAGATGGCTCTATGAGACTCTGTATTGACTACCAGCAACTGAACAAAGCTACGGTAAAGAACAAATACAATTTGCCTCGTATTGATGATTTATTTGATCAGTTGCAGGGTTCTTCAGTATATTCCAAGATCGATATGAGATCTGGATATCATCAGCTGAGAGTCAGGGATTCTGATATCTCGAAGACAGCATTCAGAACCAGGTATGGACATTATGAGTTTATTGTCATGCCGTTCGGTTTGACTAATGCTCCAGTCTGTATTCATGGGTGTAATGCCCGAGGTGTGAGTTGGTAATCAGATATTATTAATGCATGCTTTGATGTCTTTGTCGAAGACCGAAGAAGCAACGTTGCGATTCGATGTTAGTTGCAAAATATTTTGTTGAGGCAGCAAGAGACAGTGCACCCGCGGGCCAAAAGGACAGTGCACCCGCGGTCGTTTCTCATAAAATGTTAAATTGTTACAGTAGCTTGACTGCACCCACGCCAGAATTTTGTACCGCACCCACGGTTGTTGGTACAAGTAGAGTTACCGCACCCGCGGTACATAGTATAGAGCGCCAGCGGTCGTCTTCTGCAATTTGGAATGTGTTACAGCACGCCTGGCGCACCCGCGGTGAAGAACGAGCGCACCCGCGGTGTGACGTGCAGCTTAAAGGATGAGATGTGTTCCCACCATGCAAGATATATATATTGTCTTCATTCCTTTCGACATTTTCAGTAGCAAGAACCGAGAGAACACACCTGAAAAGCTTCAAGTTTCTTCATAGTTTAGATTGTTGGTTTTGAAGAATCTAACCACCGATTTTCAATCCGAGACTAGATTCGTATTCCTCTCATCACCTAGCTTCGAAAAGGACGTAAGTTTGTTTAAATTTCAGCATGATTCAGATTTATGAGTTGGAGAAATTATGATATGATACGATTAGATGTTCTTGAGATTATAAGCAACGTATATTCACAACCGGATCGAAGAACGGGACCTCGTATGCAATTGATATGATCTTCCTAACTAATATGATCGAGATTGTACAGATTTGAGATTATGATCTGTTATTGTATCGATTATGAGTTGTGGTATTTATCTGTGATGTTGAGATTGACGGAGTTGTTGAGATTGGTATTATTATGTCGTCGAAACATCAGTAGATTGATATTAATCAGATTCAGTATGATTGAGAATGTCTATTGATATTATACATATTCGGTATTGTCATTGCCAGATTGGGGTAAGGACAGAGTTGAATCCGAGACTTCGACTTCGTCAGACCGAGAAGAGTAAAGGTATAAATCGATGTTAGCTGGGAGATCGACTTGAGTTAGATTTAACTCGAGTTCCCTAAACCACATACGTGTATGGTTATGTTTTCATACCTTTGTGTTATGTGAATGAGTATGTTTCTGTTAGTGATTGCCTAGAAAAGCAGAGGATAGCAGATAGCAATTGAGGTGAGAGTCATTGACCAGAGGGGCTAGATATGACAGAGTAGTCACTGGCCCATTGCACATTGTCAGAGTAGGATTAACTAGTCTTTGGGCAGATATGCCAAGACACCGGACGTTTGGTGTATCGATATGCTATGAGACAGAGCAGTCCTGATTGCAGATGATTCGATATAGACTAGACCAAAGTCCAGAAATAAGAACGTACCACCACCTGCGAACGGTAGTAGTAGGTGGGGAGACTTGTTACGTTCTTATTCACCGGGATCCCTAGATTAGAATAGATATGAGTCGAGTCTGAGATGCCGAGTCAAGAATTGAATTACAGTTTGTATAGATTATGTTTCTGTAGATTACGATCCATGTTTTAGTTACTGTTTTATATTGAATCAAATTTCAGATTATGATACATGCAGTGATATATGTTCCATGCTTTTATGTTAGTTTAGTTAATTGTATGTATACATTGTTTATACTGAGATTTATTCTCACCGGAGTTATCCGGCTGTTGTCTTGTTTGTATGTGTGCATGACACAGGTGGGACAGGATCAGGGTCAAGAAGATGATGAGAGAGAGGACAAGTTAGCGTGGTGATTCCGGACTTGTGTAGATATGGTTTTGACACTTGACATCTAGTAGTTGAACCTTAGGTCTAGTTTGAATGCTTGTTGTACATGATTGTACTTTTACACTGAAATTATATTAGTTAAATTAATATACGTTCCGCATTTGCGTTTTAAAAAGAAAAAAAATTTCTTTAACCCTGTTTATCTAATTAATAATTAAATCCCAAATATTATTAAGAAGATGATTAGCGTCCGGGTCCCCACATTGGGTCTGATGAACCGTATATTCCAGAGATATCTCGATGATTTCGTGATTATTTTATTGATGATATATTGATTTATTCGAAGAATATGATTGAACATGCCGAGCATTTGAGACTGTATTGAGAATTCTGAGGGCTGAGAAATTATATGCCAAACTGTCCAAAGTGAATTTTGGTTAGACATGTTGTTTTTTTGGGGCATATTATATCCGGAGACGATATTTCTGTTGATCCCAGCAAGGTTGAGGCTGTGATTAGTTGGCCGAGAACCGATATCTGTGCCAGAGATACGCAGTGTTTAATGGGTTTGGCAGGTTATTATCGTCGATTTATTAAAGATTTCTCGAGTATTGCCAAACCGATTACTTAGTTGACTCAGAAGAATGCTCCGTTTGTATGGTCTGAAGACTGTGAGTCCAGTTTTCTTAAGTTGAAGAAGAGACTGACCAGTGCTCCGATCTTGACTATTCCATCAGGTACTGGTGATTTTGTTGTATATTGTGACGCTTCTCACAGAGGGTTGGGATGTGTTATGATGCAGCGAGGCCATGTCATCGCTTATGCTTCAAGACAACTGAAGCCACACGAGACTCGCTATCCAATTCATGATCTTGAATTGGCAGCCATCGTCTTTGCATTGAAGATATGGCGACACTATCCTTACGGTGAGAAGTTCGAGACTTATTCTGATCATCATAAAAGCTTGAAATATCTTTTCACAGTCAGAGTTGAATATGAGACAGCGAAGATGGCTTGATTTATTGAAGGACTTTGATTGTGAAATCAAGTACTATCCGGGAAATCCAATGCAGCAGCACAGATACACTGAGTCGAAAGGTAAGTTCTTTATCTTTATCGAAGATTGATGTTTCGAATTTGATAGAAGATTGCTGTTGTTTGGATTGGTATTTGAGACAGATAGTAGACCGTTGGGACTTTATACTGTTCAAGTCGAACCAGAGCTGATTTTGAGAATTAAAGCGGCTCAGAAAGGTGATCAGAATGTGAAGAATTCGGTATCGATGGTCAGAGCAGGGCATCGATCATAGTATCAGGTACGGGATAGTGTACTGTATGTGATAATCGTCTTGTTGTGCCGAATGTTTCAGATTTGAAACGACAGATCTTGTCAGAAGCGCATAGCAGTCGATTTAGTATTCATCCTGGTGGCAGAAAGATGTATAATGATTTGAAACGACAGTTCTGGTGGAAACAAATGAAAGCTGATATTACTGAGTTTGTATCCAGATGTCTGAATTGCCAGCAGGTGAAAACAGAAAGAAAGAAACCAGGAGGACTGTTACAGAGCTTATTTATTCCTGAATGGAAATGGGATCACATTTCCATGGATTTTGTGACGAAACTACCGAGATCCTCTCGAGGTTGTGATGCGATTTGGGTTGTAATTGACAGATTGACCAAAGCAGCATGCTTTATTCCATACAAGATGATGTACCGACATGACCAGATGGCAGAGATCTATGTCAGAAAAGTGGTCAGATTGCACGGAGTGCCGAAGTCGATTGTTTCAGACCGTGATCCTCGGTTTACTTCGCACTTCTGGCAGAGCTTGCAGCAGGCTCTAGGTACGAAGTTACATCTGAGTACCGCATATCATCTACAGACCGACGGACAGTCAGAGCGGACTATCCAGACACTGGA